>NW_010423124.1:32108-35732 GCF_000710305.1 Buceros rhinoceros silvestris
GAAGAAAATATTAGTATTTCATAAACGCTCTTGAAATCAAATAAGCTTTTAGAGTAATCTCCTGCATACAAGCTCTGCAAGATCCCTCCTGCATGCAGCGGCAAAGCCGACAGTAAGAGCCCACAGTGCAGCTCCTTAGCCCTGTGGCCCGACGTCCCTCACAGCACCTCTTTGTCGCAGGGCAGCGATCAGCCTCACCACAGCAGGAGCAGCTGCCAGAGATCAGGAGGCAGCAGCTTCAGGGCTACCAAGGCTCGGCAACCAAGGTGAAACTAATCCCAGTGTGCCCACGAGGGGCAAAAACCCAGTGAAGAGGGCTCTTGAACCCGGGCTTTAAGCTGTCCTCTCAGCTAGGTAATGCCATGCACAGGCCTGCGGCACGTGAGGAGAAGGCACACCCTCCCGGGAGGCTTAGGGTGTCAGCAGAGAACAGGCACAGCGCAGTGTGCAGGGCAGACAGAAACTCTCCTCTGGTTAGAGGTTTCTGCGCTATACCAGGGTAAGCGTCACTTGTGCCCGAGACTGCCGCTTAACACTCTGAACACAGAGCAGCGGGTTAAATTAATTATGATTTACTTCACCTTCAGCAGTGTGACTGCATGTTTCTTTCCTGACTTGGTCCATATTGGCATCATTCCCAGTTTCACTGCAACCACGCCAACTCTGACGGAATCTGTAGATCAAACCAGAACACGGATGCAACTCCACACTTCACATTTGAAAGAGCCTGTCTCATACCCTGCAAAGTCACATGAGCTCAGACCCTTCCTAAGGACCTGAGGGAGGAGAGAAAACGTTGCTGACTCCCTGCGGGAAGGCTGGGAACAAGGCGGCTGTTCAGTGCTTTTACACCCACCAGCGGTACAGATCTGGGTGTGCCAGATGTGTGTGACTGAACGGGCAAAACAGTTCCCCGTCAAGCTCAGAACCACCAACCTTTCTGACTCCTTTGTTTAGAAAACACCATGCCCACGCAGTCAGTCTCACCAGCACCAAACTAACTGCTGGAAACTTTCCTGGAGCGGGTTCCTCCCACCCGACCTCTCCGTATCTTTGTCACTGTAACTGTACGGCAAAGGCAAGTCCGGCTTCTGCCGTGCCACACAAAACAACACTGAAGATGATTTAAAGTTTGAAAAATGCTCTTTGCTCAGCTTCCACCATCACACCCAAGGATCTTGTGATGAATCTGCAGACTCTGCTGTTTGCTGTCAAATGACATGACCCTTCTGCAGGCTCAAAACCTTTACGTTGTTTATAATCTGTAAGACTTCGGACATTAGGGAAAGGTTCTTCACTGAGAGGGTGGTTGGTGCCCGGAACAGGCTCCCCAGGGAAGCGGCTGCCAGAGTTCAGAGAGCATCTGGCGATGCTCTTAGTCATGGGGTTTAATTTGAGGTAGCCCTGAGAGGAGCAAGGAGTGGGACTTGATGATCCTGATGGGTCCCTTCCAACACGAGATATTCTGTGACTCTACGAATCACTGAAGTGGGATGTAATTGTACACTCCAGCTTTTCTCCAGAGTTCCACAATATTTACAAGAACATTTTTGAGTTCATAGACTTTGTATTCTAGGGAGTCTCTTCATTTCTTATCCTGTCACTGCACAGCAGTGGGACTGGCCAAGTGCTGATTTAGACTAAAACTGAAGTTCTTACAAGGCTCTTAACACCCTGCAGTGTTTTAAAAGCTTTTCAGGGAACCGGTGTGTTACATTTACTCACTTCCTAGGAGACGTGCTGGATGACTGAGGTGAAAGCGAATAGGAAAAAACCTTTCCAGACACAATCCTGACATTACTGAATGGGACAACGTGACATCAATTATTTCAGCATGAGTTTGGCATTTCAGAAGAGAGACCTCCTCACCTGGCTTCCACTCGTTCAGCGGCCACGGCTCATCTTTCAGAGGGCACAGCTTGCTGGCTGTCTGAGCCCTGCACTCCTCCACAGCCGCCTTCTTGAGGAACTCGACGTTCTCTTCGGAAAGATGCTCGTGCCACCACGTCACACTGTTCACGTGCCTGACCACAGAGGCCAGCTGCCCCCTTTCCAGCCACAGGGAAAAAGTGTTGAGTGTCTTATCAGTTCAAACAATGCCTCATAACACACGTGTTGGCAAGGTAACACATACTACATAACCACACCTTACGTTACACGGCCATAACGACCGGAATTACCGCAGCAAGCTGTTCGACCACCACTGCACAAACCGGCCACCCCTGAGCAACACCACCTCATTATTCGTTGTGCTCTGATCTAACAGTCAACGTATTCTAAAGTACACCGGGGGGGTGGGGGGACAAGCAACAACAAATCAAACCATGACTAGCAAGGTTCCAGCACAATCTCCTGTGGCTCCTTCTCGCCAAGGTGGGACGTGATGGGAGGGCAGATGGGCAAAAAGCTGGTCAGGGTTTGCACTCCACCATAAGGCCAGTCACAAGCAGAGTTCCTCAAGAGTCTGCTGGGGACTTGTCCTGTTCAGTGTCTTTAACAGTGACCTGTAAGAGGGGCTGGGTGCACCCCTCTGAAGTTTGTAAATAAAACTGAAGGGAGCAGCTGACAAGGCCCAGGGACATTCCTCTGCCCGCAGAGGGACAGCCCAACAAGGAACCTGGTGAAATTCATCCAGGAGAAACGCAAGTCCCAGACCCGAGCTGGGATAACATCTTGGAAGGGCAGAGGAGATGACTTCAGCAGAGCTGCTCCTCACACAGGCAGAGGACCTGGCAGTCCTGGGGGGCAAAAAGGGAGCTTGTAGGTTCCTGGCAGCAATGAAAGCTAACAGCAGCCTGGGCAGCATCAACAGGTGCTATTTCCTGGCCAGGAGATCAGAGAAAGCAGTTCTCATCCTTTCCTCAGCAACCAGGCCGCATCTGCAATACTAACCTGGTTTTGGGTCCCCAGTACAACAGGGGTGTTTATAAATGAGTGGGTCCTGCAGTGAACACAAAAATACAGGGCCTGAAGCACGTGCCCTGCAAAGAGGATTGAGATAACTGGGCTCGTGTAGTCTGGAGAAGAGCAGGCTTCGGGAGGACCCGAGAGCAGCTTCCCAATTCCTGTGAGAAGGTCACTGACAAGACAGAGCCAGGCTGTTTACCGAAGTGCACGCCAGGAGAATGAGAGAATTGGGATGGTATGAACTGGAAAAGGGGCCCCTGGTTTTACATAAGGAAAAGCAGTTCAGCCTGGGGACAGTCGGAGTGCAAGAAGGGCCCAGAGAGACCGCGCAGCCTCTGTCCCTGGAGGCTCTCAAGGCTCAACCAGGCAAAGCCCTGAACGACCTGGTCTGACCTCAGAGCTGGCCACACTGCGAGCAGAAGGTGAGACCTGAAACCTCCTGAGCTGCCCTCCAGCCCCAACAGCTCCCTCATTTTATGTTCCCCGCTACACTCCTCCTGTAGTTTAACTGCACTGCCATAACCGCTGTGAGGGCTAAGAAAAGCTCGAACACCCCCCACTCCCCTGCAATTTGACAGCACCGTTAGCGAGGGATGTGGCTAGCTGTCCCAGCAGCCCAGGGGACTCGAACGCGGCCGGCCACGCCGCTCACCTCAAAGCGAAGGTGCCTCGGGTGCAGGTACGCGCGTCCCGCCGCGGCCCCCGCGCAGGCCGGGC
>NW_010423125.1:0-2469 GCF_000710305.1 Buceros rhinoceros silvestris
TACAATGTCATTTAAGGTTTTATCTGTATACATCAGAGTAATCCGTATTTACACAGTTAAGATGAAGCACAAAATTACAAAGACTAGCGGTATACTAACATCCGACGGCTTGTATTCATCTTGGGTCATTGACAGAAGCTGCAAAAAGCAATGCAAGGACAAATTATTACAGAAGCATGGCTCAAGCATTAATAAGTCTAACTGTTTGAATACAGGCATGCACATTGCTGACTTCTGCAGGGTTGCACTAAGACATTCAGGGAGAATTCTTAAAAAGCCAGCAGAATTGTACACTAGGCTCCAGAAAATTATATTCAGTGTGCTGTAGCACTGACTTAACTTTATTGTGTCTTCCCGTGAATTCTAAACCAAAACCAAGGATGCTGCACTGAAATTTCAGAGGCCAGGTCAAAGAATTAATCAGTATGGCATTATACTGATTAACTGCTTTCTAATGTCTTTCTAATGATCCAATGCTTAAAAACTAAGTTTTTAAATGATCATTAGAACCACCATACTTATAAAAATACTTCTAATGAAATGGTTATACTGATACAAAACGTGACACTTCATACATTTGCCAGCTCATTTACCTTTACTTTTATTACGGCGGAGGTCTTGGGGCTTGAGTATATCTGGCTCAATGAGTTTTATTATATCCCAAGTTTGACTGCGACTTGTCAAATGAAATTTTGTGCTGCAGCTGGTGAGGACAGATGGCAGAAAGCTGGACCTTTCCACAGGAGCTTTTACACCAACTGCCCTAACTGTTCTGCTATAAATATCCAACAAGGCAAGGCAGATCACATCATTACATCAGGATTTAGCTCCCTGACAGACTTTATAGCTGGTCTGCACAAAGATAATGGCCTCGTGCCAAAAGCCTGGCACTAAACTTCTTAAATGAGGAAGTTGAAAGCATAGAGCATGCTCTTCCTTTACTTCCTGACATTGGCTCTTGTTCTTCTTTTCTTAATTTTTACTAAATATATTCCTACCCTGCCACACAGCCTTGATATCGTGACTCACTTATATAACCACGCGTGAAGATCTTCTTAATTGCAACCTATATAACGCCACTTCCCTTAATTTCAAAGTAACTGTGATAGAATTAACTGACTGACTGAGATGCAATTAATGCGGAGACCCTTCCCCCTCCAGCCTTACTTTTCTCTCATCAGTTGTACAGTGGCTTGCGTACCACAGACTGCGTCTTCTCTCCGCCGTCATTGGAACTGGGCTGCAGGCTAGTTCTTTGTCATCCTCCCTGCTAACAGACTTCTCTTCTTCAGGCATCTGCTAAACAGTACAAATGACAAGAGTAGTTATAGTTCTCTAAATAACGATCTTACCAGAGGAATTTAAATTTCCTCCTAACTGACGCTCCCTCTCCAGTATGTATTTGAAACGTCCCTTAGTGTCTAATGCACTCAATCGATGACAGATGATTACTGAGATGACATTTTCAGAAATGACGACAGAGCTTTTCTGTAACTGCTAGTCCATCAATGCCAAGCTGTTTCCTGATGGTTACAAGCCACCAGAATTACACAGACCTCCACATACTGCCTTATCTTAACTATATATTCATACCATTAGCTAGTATACAGATGTTTAATTTTCAAGGCAACGCATTGAAAGAAAATTCATTCTTCTCATCTGCCCATATATGTGAAAAGCCAACTGAAAAGATCAAAACTTTTTGAGTGTACGCATCTACCATTAAAGCCTGGAAATAACAAGACATTTCCAAGATGACTGGAAAAAACCAGTATGGATTTACCAAGGGGAACCTGATGGCTTTTTATGCTGAAAACTGGCTGAAGGGAGAGCTCTGAATGTCAGCTACCTTGATTTTAGCATCTTCGTCACACTGGTAAGCTGGTTAGATATGGACTTGATGGATGGACCACAAGATGGGTACAGAACTAGCTAAACTCTCTTGCTTGAAGTAGGGTAACAGCTCGAAGTCAAAATGGCAGTTGGTCATGAGTGGAGTTTCTCGGGGACGGGTACTATTCAATATCTGCAGAACTATCTGGGTGGAATTGCACCCACACAAAGTTTGTGAGTGACACTCAACTGGGATGTGAGCTAGATGGGCCAGAAGGAAGAGTCACCTTACAGAGACAGGCTAGAGATGGGCCAATAAAAAACGCCCAAGGTTTATCCAAGATAAAGTTCTGCATCTGGAATAAACCCACACAACAGCAAAGCTGTGGACAGAGTGTGTGGGAAGCAGCTCTGTGGAGTAGGCTCAAGGGGTCCAGGTGCACGGCAAGCTGAACATGAGCCACCGTGAACCCCGGCTGCAGCGATGGCAAACATGTCCTGGACTGCATCAGCGAGAGACTGCAGCACATCAAGGGATGTGATTCTTCTACTGTGCCTGGGAAGCGTCAGGCCATACCTGAAATTCAGTTCTGGCATCCCCCTGTTCAGGAGAGATGTAGAAAACCTGGAGGGGGT
>NW_010423125.1:2620-24058 GCF_000710305.1 Buceros rhinoceros silvestris
AGCAGAATATTGCCAAGATGATTGGAGGGTTGGAAAAGCTGAAGGATGCAGGAATTGGGGTTTTTTCAGCCTTTCAATAACTAAATTGTAGTTTTAGAGAAGACAGAAGTACTCTTCTCACAGGGAGGCGGGTTGTAGGACAAGAGGCTAAGGACATAATTTTATTCAGGGAAATGACTTCTGGATATCAAAAACCAAAAAATACACCATGAGAACAATTAAACAAACACTGGCACTGGCTACCTTTGCTGGGAACATCCAGGACTTCTCCATGGACAACCTAATCCGAGGCCCTGCTCTCACAAGAATTTACAACAGATGATCTTCAGCGGTCCCTCCCAAGCTGGACTGTTCTGTGACTCTGTGATTGCCTGTAACCCACATGCTCTGCTCTCCATCTGAGACAGGAACTAGCACCACTAAATTGAGGAGGCTTGCTAACGTGTAGACTTAACTCCATCTTAATTCCACGGCTCAGCAGAGGTATGGGGCTTCTCAAACAGACTTAGCAACCAAAAGGGTTGTGCAGGCGTGTCCCAGGCTGCCCAGGGCAGTGGTGGAGTCCCCATCCCTGGAGGGGCTTCACAGACCTTGTGTTGAGGTGGTGCTGAGGGACAGGGGTCAGTGGGGACCTGGGAGAACGGTTGGACTGGATGAGCTTAAAGGTCTCTTCCAGCCAAAACAATTAGGTGAAAAAACCTGTTTTCCTATGCAAAAAAGTGCTGTGGTGCTAAATACACGCACGTGTCATTCTAATAAGAAATGAAAAATGCTTGAGTCGGGTTCTACATCGCTGTTGAATTTACCAAATCTCAATAAACTTTGAATTACCAAATTCAAAGAACTACCAACACTCTACTTCCTCACATCACCATCTCCACCGGTATCATCGAGGCAAAGCCTCACTCACACAGCTGTAAGGTCTTGCCTCCTAAAACCACCCCCCTGCAGCAAAGCACACAAGTGATTGTGGAACCTGGGGCAAGGTCTTACTGACTTGGGCATCAGGAACTTTGCTGAGCTGCAGCCGAAATACAGATTATACACCAGCTTTAGTAGCATTATTCTGAGCTCACCCTGTTATCAACTACAAAATAATCGTCATATTGGTCTGTTTGTAAGGACTTAAAATTGTTCTCTTGCCTACTCTGTCCTTTCTACTTAGCAGATACTTGTATTTTTGCTTCAGATGAAGTCTAAGTTGACTTTTGGTTTGCAACAGAAATATCCACCTGCCCTGGTACTTGCTGTTTTACTTAAATTCTATCTACTGCCAACAACTCTCGTGGTGTAAAAGCTAATTTTTGTCTGAACTTGAGGTGTTTCAAAGGCAGGGTCCCACCTTAGGCTTTTAATGGGAACTAGCTGGTGGTAAGTGTTCTCATTGCTTATGCAAAATTAGCTGATGCAATAGAATAAGAATAAATTAAGATGCTGGGCAGAGATCTGCAAAGCTACCCATGGGAACAGGACGTTCAAACTTCCTGGATGGTTTTGAAGCTCCCTCCATTCCAATCCTAACTCTAAGGTCCTATTTTTTAAATCATCACTTAGATGGTTTTAGTTTAGTTTTACTTCTCAGAGGCAATGGCAGCGTGTTTCACATAATTGTGTATTTCTATTTGATGATATAAGGGCATTCTTAGCCAAACCGTAAGATGAAGTAAACTGATGCTGTGCTTAAAATACTTGTCGCTGCTATTTTAAACTTTAATATAAATGTGGACCATAAAGAACTGTTCATCAACAGCATTAAGTTTGGCACCAGGGTGACCAAAACAATACCAAGAGACCTAAGATGTAGGCAATGACTTTAGTAACATATTTTTTAGCCTAAAAGTCTATAGGGAAGGGTGGGAAATCTTGTTTTCTCTTTCTCAGAAAAATAAAAACCCACAGTACTAGTCATATGGTTCCAACTTGCGAGTCATTTGACTTGTTGAATTCTTTCAGTTCTTCCTCCACTTGAGCAACTCTCAAATGCCTCTTAATTCAAACAATTCTGAAAATTCTATAAAAGGACTCTCCATTAAACTGCTGTAACTGTTGACTTCTGCGCTATTCCTTACCACTCACCAGGCAGAATGAATGGGCCCTATTCATATACCCAGTTCTAGCAGTTACAGCTATGAGCTGAAACCTCCAGAGGCAGAAATCTCTGCCTCTTCTTGTTTGCAGAGGTAGAATTTCACAAGCCTCAACGTTAGAACAAATCAGGATCCAAAATAAAAATAAAATTTTAAAAAAGCAGAACTTTCACTGACCGCCAAGGGCGTTTTGCATGAGTAGGATCCATATGGAATCCCACACAGACTGCACGCTGAAATCCCATCCGTGCCCTGCTCTGACAGCCTGTGGCGCGCGCACAAAAACCTTCACCCTGAAACTCAAGATGTGAAGCGGGCATTGTTCTTGTAAAACTGTTCAGCAGCGGCAGTTATCGGAGACGGTCTCCAGAGGATCTGTCTCAGAAAAAACTCCTGCCACAATCCAGCAGGACTTTTGTCCGCAGGAGGACCCAAGATGCAATTCACACAAGAAAGAAAAAACATCAGGGCTACAGCTCTTGGTCTGTTTCTAGAATCTGCCGCGCCATTTAGCTTATGTACATCTTCTTAAACCAAACAAATATTTTCCTCAGGCATAATGGATCGTACACATTTTACTCAAAAAAGGCTTTGATCAAGAAATTCTTTCTAATAGAATTTCCAAAACGAGTCACTTTTTACTGTAGATAACAGCAGCATGTAGAGAACAACGGTTTTACACTGAAGAGTACACAGCATATTGCCTTTGCCACCCATCCAGCTACAGGCAGGTTAGTGGTGAAAACCTAAAGACAGAGTAACGCCAAAATCACTGGGGATGGCAAGGGTGCGTTACGTACTTAGTTCCGTAACGAATCAAAAGCTCCACAAATTCACAAGTCAAACAACACTTCAGTGAAACATCAAATTCTCTTTACAACGTTCTCTGCTGTAAATGTTGCTCATCTTCAGAGTGAAGCCTCATTTCCCCAGCACCTGAAGGTCCCACGGGAGTGCCAAGACTTCGTTTGCCTCTCATGTAGCCATGGGTTTGAGAGACATCCACTTTTCTGAAATTAATCGCTTTTAATGCGTACTGTCTCTAGCTCAATGGCTTGGAAAGCATCTTGAATTTGACTTGCTACCAGTTCTCACTGATTAGTAACAGTCTTACAGGAATTATCCATCTCAGACAACAAAAGTAGTCTAGAAGAAAGAAGAGCAGGCAGGTCCACTACTGTTCCTCTCTAGTCTCTGGAGGAACTTGCAGGATTCACTCTCTCCTGACACAGATGGGTCCATTCCTCTCCTCTGAAACAGCACAGTGACTAACTCAGACTCAGCACCAACCTTCAGGATGGTGAAAGCTGGATGAAACCAACCTGGTGCTGGAAATGAATTCCCAGAGGTGTTGAGATCATACTAACTGCGTGTCATATGTGGTTACTTCGCTGTGAGTAGTTCTCATGATTTTACTATGCAGTTAGTGAGAGGTGAAGTTTTAGTTACAGCCCCAATGTGAAAATCATATTATTATCTGGAAATCTCAGTCTTCACTTCAGGAAACCAAAAAAAAAAAAAAAGGAAAGTTTCCAGCTGCTGCAGCTGCAGCAAAAAATAATAGGAAAAAACCTCTAAAAGAACCCAGCGCCAGAGGGTACTGGACCACAATCTTGCGACTTCAGAAAAGCCAGTCTTAAGATTTCTGGAAACCTAAGACACGAATTTTTTTTCCCCAAGCTGACAGTTCTGGCATCATTCACCCTGTATTATGAAGCCCAATAGATGTAAAACCGAAATATCAGACATCTCAATTCAGAGGTGATGTATTTTGTCTGCCTTTTTAAATGTTAAACTGTTATATTATCCATTCCATGAAGAAACACCCTTAAAATACGAAAACTTTGAACATTTTCTCTTGCTACTAATTCACAGCTCAGTCATGAGTATTTTCATTGTGGTTTACAGCGCTGCTAAATCTGAACTCTAGAAGTCATGGCAAGTCTCAGAGGATCACAACATTAAAATAAATTATGTTTAGGATCATCCTTTATATACTTCTAGTTTCTAACCTTTTAAGATACCTTTGGGTTCTTATATTCTTTTTTGCCTCTGAAACAAGAAGTAAAAATTTACTTTTCGTCTCCTTTTCCTCTTGCTCTTAAATGAGAGCTGGGATTTTCACTCAGGCAGGAGGAATGATTTTAAGAAAAATTTCCCTTATCTATCTGTGATAAAATTGCAGCTCTTTATCTTCTCTTACAGTATATCCTGTGCCAGCCTGCAGCATTAGTGCTGAAAAAGAAGGAAGTTACCCTTACAACGGGCTCTTGCAGCCAGAGGCGGATCAGGGTGGCCAGGGTGTAGTACATCACCAGCAGCAGGATTGGATTAGCGTGGTGATACCAGTGTAACTCTTGGTTTTTGATGATCATCCAAGTGCTTGAGCAGTTTGTCTGTGTAAGAGAAGTGACACCAAACAACCTGTGGATATGAAAAAACCAATGAACCAAGTTAGAGAATAAATATAAAATCTTACAATGTTTTAGAAATATTTATTTAGGTAATTTTTGCTTAGCTGTAATACCAATCGCTCTGTTCCAAAATACCATCTGCAATATTTTCATTCCATCCATATATTTAGTGAAAAAGAATGCTTTTTGCACTTGATTTTCAACATCAAAAATGAGTATAATATTATTACAACTACCACATCCAATGTGAAGACTTTAAATGACCCACACCCTGTAGGCCCAGAGCTACAGGAAAGGAAAAGGGGAGAGACAATCCGGCCACGAGGCCATCGGGCAAATCACAGCAGCCAGACCCGTCGGAGCGATGTAGTACACTGATACACACCACCACCATCCACTCACTCTGCCAGGACGGAGCTGTAGAGAACATCTCCTTGGCGCACTGAACAGCTGACTGACTTGGTTTATTTTTTAAAGAAGCTAATACTATTAATAAATTGATGGAAAATTACGTAAATTCTTATAAACAGACAAAGCTCCACTGAGTTCACGGCTGTTGTATGCAGAAAACAAAAGGCAGTTGTTCTGGACAATCAAATCATTAAGAAAAAAAGACAAATTAATTCCATAATTACTATTAATGTAGCTGCAGTATTAATATCAATGAGATGAGATATTTGACTATTTCTGGAAAAACTGGGATCTCACAATATTTCTATTGAGTATGAAACTTATGTTGGAAGAAACAATTAAGAATAAAACCAAACTACCACTTAAATTTAAGACAAGATGTTAGGTGTTTTGCAGAAATGTTAGATGCTGAAACAAAACTATCAATTAATTAAATTAAAAATTATTAATTAATCTGGTTCTTTTGCCATAAAATATTTTGCAGAATTCCAAAGCTATGGCATAGTTTCCAGTTGCATATGCCAATATTCACTAGAAACAGTTTTGTTCTATTGACAGAGCTTTTTCTTCCACAATGTAAAAATTGAAAACCCTCATACACAAGGAATAGATTTGATTCTATGAGACATTTAAGGAGAACTATTTCTTGACAGAACAAAAAAAAACCCAAACTACCGTTACTCTGAAAGAGTAAAACAAATACATGACAAAAAAAAAAGGTTGTTTTTTTTTTCTACCGGAGGTTTAATCGTAAATAGTACATGTCTAAAAGATAAATTCTTCCTTCCCCTAGTAAGACCCAACTCGAAATGGTGCATGAATACAAAGAGTAAGCAGGACGTTCAACAGAGATGTGCTGCCTGAAATCGGCCCTTTGGATGCTGTAAAGAGAAATGGATATAAGAAAGGAGCGACCATACCCGTGAGTTTGTGGCACGGGTATAACACCACTAACTGCCAGAACTAGAGCTCTACAGCGTTTTATTAAACAATTTATCAGCACTCACTTCTCATTCTGATTGTCAACACAAGCCAAAGGCTATAAACTTTAAGAGTTCTCAGAGCTTTTGGGTGGATCCAAGCAAAAAGAAAACGCAGCCTGCATACAAAATACGCTGTGGTAATTTAAAGGAACTGATGGAGTCGTGTTTGAGTTGACCCAGATTCAAACTTCTGTAGCATCCAAGCACGTCCAGGGCTGGTGTTACGGTTTGGCTCCCTCTGACTGAAATTCACACCGGATTTTATTCTGTTCCTATTTCTATCAGCAGAGGGGAACACCTTTTTTTGTCTGCTTTCCTCTCTGCCAAGAGACTTGCAATTTTTGTCCGTCAATGACCAGGGTTTTTCAGATCCTGCTAGTTTCATCTTCTACCTCTGTTTCACAACACATCTCTCTGTCTTTGGTTCATTTTAAGCTTTCTGAAGCAAGCACAGTCCAAATCACCCTATTTCTGCTCATGGACATATCGGAATCAGAGTGAAATCCAACTCCTACTGAAGTTGAGAAGTCTTTCCATTGACAGTGAGTCATGAGTGTTTCCTACAGACAAAGAGGGGAAGTTTCTGAAGGTTCTTGGACCCTTCTGCCAAGCCTGATCTTCATATCATGTATCCCATTCCTATAGTGCATTTTAATATACTCTAAAGCCTCAAAACCTTTTAACTCCACTGAAAAACAACATTCCACATGGGAAATTCTATTATATTGAATGAGTTAAATTCTCATTCCTTAGTTGTATTTGCTTCCCTCAAATTTTCCATACATTACACTATTGCACTTCATTCTGCTCCCTTCTGGCTCTGCATTCACCAAATATACAGAAGTTTCAATACATCTCTTCCCTCTTAGTTGCCACCAGAGCAGTGATGTATTTATTTAACCCTTTGTCTCGTAATAATGAAGCTAGGAGATCTGCTCCTCATTTCTGAATTCCTGGAGAGAGACTTTTGACACTTGTTAGTCACAAAGGTACTGAACACAACATCCCCCGTCTATCAAATTCAAAACACACTGACATCTTGGGAATGCTCGTTCTGTCTGTTCTGGCCTCCAATAAAGCTACAAGCTGCTACTCATCCAATATTTCAAGATCACTCAAGATCTTTATCTTCAGTGAGAACTGCTGGTGCAGAACATTTTTTCGGAGATAGAGTCATCTTCTCTTATTCCAAGCCTTTGAAGACACAGGAATGACTGCTATAAACCCACGAGCATTTACAGTAAGAACACATAGTAGGGCATTATTCAGTGCTTCATTGCATCACTTTACTCTCCGTAGTGATCACGATCAGTTATATTTGTGCCCAACTCTGATCTTAGCGTGACTTCATCTTAGCCAACAAACACGTAGACCATCAGTAAAGTCAGAACGAGTCCTAAGTGGGGGAACCCAGATGCCAAACAAGTATGTGCAATTAAAATAAATAAAACATATATATACATGTAAATAAAACAAATACTGAGAGGCCATTTGCTAATGGAAATGTTTTACTTCTCAAGAGTAACATCAAGACGTTTGCAAGGTGTAATCGATTAATCTCCCTATTCTTGCAAAGAAGCAAGAATTGCGTTTTTCAAAGCCCTCATCAGTATTCGGAAAAATGTGTTTCATTTAAAAACTAGATAAAGTAGAAATAATTTGAAAATTTCTAGAAATTAAGGGCCAAGAGGAACTTAAACAGCTGGTTGAGGAACGCTCTGAAATAACACAGTGAGATACAGGTCTTAAAATAAAGGTTCCGTTTTGCCCGGTTCCTGCCCTATAAGCTTGTTTTCCCAACAAAGCTTCTACTGAATCTGTGAATCATCCTTCTGGCAGATGCACTTTTCTCCTTTGTGACTCTCTGACAAAGCTGTGACCATAAAAAAACCCCACTTTTAATATTAGGCTATTTAATAAGCATTAAAATTCAGAGAGTAATTTCCATTTTAATTGAAAGCAGAAAACCAAATTCTTTTTGCATCCACAGATATTTGACCTACGGAGCTGCTGGAGTGCCACATGTTTTACTACTGCTTTATGTACATCACTAAAACCTCTCAGATAGGTGTTATTTATGACATTAATAAGTATAAGATTTGGTGTTAGTAATTAGTCATGTTAATAGATACGAACAAAAATGGTTAAACAAAAAAAAATTAAATATATGTCTACTGTACAGAATTACTGCAGATCAGTTAGGTCTGTCCTTTTTGCCTCCAGCAAAAATGATCTGGAACATTTTTCTTTGCAAAAATCTTTTTGCCAGTTCAGACCCTCCCTGCATTGATGTTTCAGAAGTTGATTTCAAACCAGGATTTGCCTCATAACTTCCAAGGCCAGGAAGGGAAGTAATAATTCTGACTTCCTGCACGATGTAGGACGTGCAATAACTCTTGTATTGAACAAATAACTTGTGGTTGAATTACACTTTATAGTTTAGAAAGGCGTCCAATCCTGATTTCAATCGATAGCAAATCATCTACTGCCTTATTACTTTCTACCGCATTTAGTTTCTCTAGTAGTTTTGTTGAGATGAGATTTCCAGTTGCTGCATCTTCCTACAAGTCTGTGCACTACTTTATGTAGCACTTTCACTACTCAACAGAGCAGGAGTTCTTTTCTTGTATCTCTTCTGCGCTAGCATGAAGATTGCAGCTTGAAGAAAAGGTTCACATCAAGCCACCTCAGGAGCTGCATTTCCTGATTTAGTATTTATGATGGCAGGAATTTTTTGCTGGGTCCAGTTTATACGTGACGGTTATTTACAGCAACGGCATCAGAAACCTCCTCTGTGCTGAGCTGAAGTTGGGGAATCCATCTTTGTAGAACTTCTGAAGTTGGATTTTTATGAACGGTCTGAATATTTCATCTGGGTATCTCCTCTTGCATATTCATTTCACTCTCCTCACATGGAAAGAGAGCAGAGCGGTGCCTGCAAGTCTGGGGTAGGAGAATGGAATATCAAGACTGACTGACATTTGAATACCTGAGCCCTAAAACGGAGATCCTAAAAATGGCCAAACAAGAGGAGAAAAGGAGAGAGGAGGAGAGAGGAGAAAATATCCTGGGAAGAAGAGACGGGAAAGAATGAAAGGAATTAAAAGCTAAATTAGCATACAGAAAATACTTCTACACAGCCCCTCTACAAGTCAGGAGTCCCCTGTTCACACAAGCCATCTTGGACGGCCGAGCTACAAACAAGTTACGATCATATCCATGAAGTTTCTTCCAAGGGAATCCTGTGAGCCACCCCACTCCCCCGGCACATCATTTGTCTATATGCCCAAAGAAATACATCAGCAAGGACTCAGCCAGTCCTGTGGCACCTCCAGGCCCGCCCTTGCCTTCCAGAAGGTTTTTCCTCTCCAGGGTATCGGCTGGCAACTCAGACCACACTGGGGCTAACACTCCAGGGTACGCTGAACTGACACAACATTTTTACGGAAATAGCAGAACACGGGGAGGAAAGAGGATGGCAAGTTGGCTGAAATGCATTAAGCATCCCAAAGAATTAGGGTTAAGATGAGCAGGAGGCATTTGGTTTTACGTGGCTTTTTAAGGGGAAAAAGAAGAATGAATGGGAAAATTGGCATTTGTCTTTCCAAATCACGTTATTCATAAGATTCCAGAGAGGAGGCTGCCTTCTCCTCAGCTCAGCAGGACAACTGTGTAGGGAGATACTGCAGACACAAACCTCAGTCCACAGCTGGACTACAGTTATTAAATTTATCCATTTCGGAGTGATACACACTTTAAAAAGCGTTGCAAGTATTTTTAGTGCTTAAAAGCCCTAGATCCCGCTTTGGTGCAGACTTGGATAACTCCAAACTGGCTCAGTGGAACTCTGCCATATTAATAATAACGCTAAACTTCGATTGTTTGGGTTGAGGAGTATGATGATAAATTTCAGCTTAACAGTTAATAACGTTTTTTTGGAAATATCTGAAAACGTACACTAAGACTGGAAGTGTTTTCCTTCGGAGTGTTGCTATCACAACGCTGTAATAGAGGCACAACACAGAGTGAATATAGGCTTGGTGGGTAAGTAGATCATTCTAACTTTTGTTTTAATGTCATCATATTTCTATAGCTCTTTAGCAGATGTCTACGTATTTCTTTTTCTACCCAGTCGTGGTTTCCATAGCTTCTATTGGATCAAAGCTTTTCTGGCAAGGACAAAACCAGCCCTGGTATATCTCTCACCCCCTTCTGAACATCAGTGACTTTTCTTTTAAAGGAAAACTAATTTCAAATGCACATCTATTGCATGAGAAACCTCATGAAAAAAAAATAAGTAATTTAAAACTTGTGTGCTAATATCATCCATATAATGAGAGCAGGGAGAAATTATGAGCCATTAATCCAGGAAGCTGCAGAGGAGAAAGGACAGCTTTAAGGGCTGTGAATTACATAAAAGTTAGCAAAAACTGTAAATACAACACAAATCTTAATTCAGGGAGAACAAAACAACCATATAAGCAGCCACAATAAAATCACTTTGCTCTCAAGTGAATTAACATCTTTAAAACAGGATGTTAAATGGTATCTGCTCTATAACCTGTTTTTTTTATAGTAACCAGATAATGGAATTTTCTCTGAGACTATGCGACTGGAAGCTGTTAAGGACCGGGCATCCAGTAAAAATGACCAAACCTCAGACATTCAAATACTTCATAGATCTGAAATAACGCAGCTGCCCTGAGGGCAATTTAAGTCTGAATGTAATGATTTGTGAGCTATATACCACACTTCATCCAATGACAGCTTTGTACTGTCTTTCCATTCCAAAGGCTCGTCGTAAGCTTTCATTGCCTTAGAGGCAACAACTCCCCACTGTTATCACTAACAGTAGATGTGGATCTACCAATTCCTTGTTGACAGAGACAAAACCCATCTTAAAAAGCCTCACATGAAGATTTATCCTATCAGGGGGTTTCCTCTCTGGATCCCCAAACCGTTTCTTTACCCATGACCCAGCTCAGCTGCGCTCTCGGTTTCTGGTGAGCATTGATACCGACGCTGCTCTTTTCAGCACTTCAGCCAGCTAGAAAAGCAGCGATGGTGCTGCAGCCTTTGGGAACCTTTGACGGGACTTCCAGGTGATCATCTGATGAAGAAACACACTGAAGGAGCAACTCTAGTGTCTTTTCATAGACTCATTTAGGTCAGCAAAGACCTCTAAGATCACCAAGTCCAACTGTTAACCCAGCACTGCCCAATCCACCACTAAACCACCTCACTAAGCACCACATCCACATGTCTTTAAAATACCTCCAAGGGTGTTGACTCAGCCACTTCCCTGGGCATCTTGTAATCTCAGTCAGAGAGCTGAGCATTTGGCAGAGGCTGGACCACCAGACAGGACGGCAAGAAGAAGGTAAAGTGCGAATAAAGCTGCAGAAATTGCTTTAGGGCCCCTACCTGATACCTTAACCTGAGTGTCTCCTTCAACACGATCCTTGTCACCAGGACCAGTAGTGTCACTGCTATGACAGCAGCAGCCTGGCTGACATGTTAGGTAAAGAGTTAGATAGTTGTTCCATCACTAAAATAAAACTACTGTAAATGCAGCAGGTTTTTTATTCAAACATTTTCAGCTACAAACCAGAGACAACTCAGGCAGAATGGAGGCTGCAGGAGCGGAGGCAGTGTTGCTGGGATGAGAGGATGGAGAAAGAAGAGCCTTTCCTGAGGAGACAGCTGGTTGGCACCAGGCGCAGAGGTTTGCTACCCGCTCCCCATCTTCATGTACATGCACATTGCCAACAACCGTATGGGGAAACGAAAAGTAACTCATATTGAAGAGTACTGCCTGGGGAAGGACAGCACCCAAACCGCGCCAACAACATTAAAATTTGTTAAAATTAGTCGCATTTTCTACTCAGAGATGAAAGTAATGAGAAAATAGGTCCAGGTTTCTAAAGAGCCTTGTGGGAAGTGGGAGAAGAAAAATCAAAGACATGTTCAAAAACATCCATGGGCACCAAGTCTTCCCCTTGCCTGAGGGTGAGCTTGGACACCTCAGCACACAGCAGGAGGCACGGCTTAACGATGTCTTTCTGTGCCAAATAGGAACTGAGGTTACAGGTTTTTCAGAGTGAGCTGGCAGAGCTGCTGAAAGGAAAGGAGCCAACTGTCCCACCTCAGAAAGTCTCCCACAGGCAGAGCAGGGGACGTGAAGGGAGGACAGCCTGCTCCTGAAACAGGTAGCAAAGCCCACGGACGGCCTTGTGCTAAGCTCAGGTGCTGGGAGAAGGACAGATACATTTCCACAGTTGGGTGTTGAGCGTAAAGCTTCACCAGAAGTCATTCAGGGAAAGGAGACCATGCTCAAACAACCCCAGTGGGCATCAGCATTTAGCGGGGTGGTGCTACCTGACCAGAACGCGCAAGCAACCCGCTGTAACGACTAACCATGCAACTGCCTGCCAGCCTCAGAGTTACTCTCTGAATAACACATGCAGAAGGACAGAAATAGTTTTAAAGTGTAGCTTCATGCTCATGTTAACTTTGAGGTAACTTCGTTGGAGATCTAGGACTCAGACCGCAGCCAAAAGCTTTGGGTTTTATTCCAAGCTTTGGCTATCTGGGAGGTTATGCAATTCATTTAACTTTCTGCGAGGGAATTTTTCCACCTCTGAAAGGGAATGATGATACTTTTCAGTCACACTGGGACAGTCTGCTAGGTTCAGTGATGCCTGCAGAGGACAAAGAGATTTTTCCACTTACTCAGCTGGCAATGAAATTAATTGAAAAAAAAGCAAGAGTGACTGATACCCTAAATTAAGAGATTCTGCAGTAGAAAATATGAGCAAAGAAGATACTCTTTTTAGCAGAGGAGGCACTAAACTATGGTTCCCATTTATTTTTAAACAGAGAAAGAAAATGAAATAGCAGGATACGGGAAAGAAGATACTGGGATAATGAACGATAAAACTTGAGAAATGTGGGGGGAAAGACCTGATTTCAAAACCAAAGCTGATTTTAAATTGGTTATGAACTGAACCCGATTGGCTCAGTCTTTATCAGTAAGCTCCCAACTTCAGCTAAATGAACATAAACACGAGATTAAGCACATCCATTGTGAGCGTTTTGAGCACCTGATGGAGATCGCCTCTCGCACAGACGAGGACGAACTCCCCGGTGTGGGCTGGACTGAGGCGAGTCACGACTGCCTTTTGTGCTGCCTTCGAGGAGTGAGGGATGATTCGTTTGTCACTGTTAACGCACAGAGATGAAAACACAAAGAGCTACACATTTATCATCTCCACTTCTGGGCACGCCAGAGTATGAAAGTAAAGGCTGAGCAGACCTCAGGAAAACAGAAAAGACAAGCTTGTAATGTCAAGAAGTTTGCTAATCACAGCCCCTATATCCTAATACCACAAAGCAATAGCAACCCCGATCTGATAGGAGGAGAATGAATCACGGAATGGTCTGGGTTGGAAGGGACCTTAAAGATCATCTAGTTCTAACCCTCCTGCCACAGGCAGGAAGACACCTCCCACTAGAGCAGGTTGCTCCGAGCCCCGTCCAGCCTGGCCTTGAACACTGCCAGGGATGGGGCATCCACGACCTCTCTGGGCAACCTGTCTGTCTGTCCCTTTTCTGTCCTTGTTTTCAGGCACTTGCTCAATGATCATAGCATGCAGATCTGCGGTCTTTGAACGATAAAAAACTAAAAGCCTGTTGATGGGCAGGAGCCTGCATCCAAGAGTCAGTGTGGGAATCAGAGCTGCATAAACAGACACACGGTGTGTATGGGCGAGCGCAGTGATGCAGCTCTCCTCGAGCATGAGCAGAGCTTCTGTTAGTGGAGAGGTGTGCTGGCCCCACGCGAAGCAGCCACTTAAGTGGATGCAGAAGTGGGAAGGCTCTGCTGAGAGTGACTGCACAGCCAGTTCAGTCGAACTAGAACCATCAGGCAAGTTTATCACAGTACATCAGCACTTTAAAAACCTGTCACTTCCCTCTGTCCCTCTCACCCCACCATTTCAACGCACCCCAAGAAAGAGGCACCTTTGGCTGTTCCTACAGTAACACACAGCTCTTTGGGAGCAGGAGACTGCAAGGAAGTGGCAAGTCGCCAACATTATGTCATACGATGGCGACTGATTTTTATGTTTGCAGCTTACGCTCGGTTTCCGGACACAGCGCACACGTTGTTGGGAGCGCCAAGGCTCCCTGCTCCTCGCTAACAAGAACCACCTGGGGCCAGGGCCAGCCCCACCAGGCTGCCAAAGAGCTCACAGCTCAGAAACTGCTTTTTCCTGTGTGCAGAAACCCGCTTGTTTTGAAAGGTCTTAGAGTGGCTCTCAGTTTTCATCCCTTTCAAGTCCAGGGGAAGATAGAGGGATGTAAATCACCTGTGGTGCAACGCCAGTCACATGAATAAAGTTGTGCCGGCTTCTGCCAAGGCTAAATTTGGCAGTTATGAGCAGCACCGACGTCTGCGCCGTGGGGATGGAGAGCCACCGCCACGCAGACTGCCAGGGAGGCTGGGAAGGGCTGCTCTGCCAGAGAAATTGCTGCAGTTTACTCACTAGTTCATCTGTTGCTTTTTCAGACGGTTTCAGACTTGCTGTAAATCCTGGCATGACTGTGAATTTGCTGATTTGAAAGAAGTGCAGTACGTAGCAAAAAGAGATGAGTATTAGTGACCATGGAAAAACCAGCCAGGGATACGAATTCCCCCCTAGTAAAGCGGGGTAAGTTTGCACTGACTTCCCCATTGTCACCACTGGACTTCCACCAAAACCTGAGCTAATCATTTCAAATCAGTGCAGAGCTCTGCTATAAAGTGAGCACAGCATGGACATTTATTTCACGCCCACTGATGAGTGAATCTCCAAGGAATCTCTCTGAATAAGCATTGAAGGAGGTGAATTCATTTTGGATGAATCTGAATACCCGTGTGGCAGACTCCAAGCTGGACATCTCCCAACAGCCAGTAGTTTTGCACCATTCCCAAGGCTTTCTTGCTACAGCTCACTGGGAACTCCACCACTGGTTTCCTATCGCATCTAGATATTCCAGACAGTGCTCTCAGAATGGTTAGAATTGCATGACTCTAAACAGTCAAAAATGACATTCAACTTTTTCAGTCTTGTAGGAAGTTCAGTTTGTAATGAAATTCTGAGCAGTGTTCACTAGTAAATAGGACTCCTTTGTTGTCAGTCATCTTGAGCAGTTTCTAAACCACACCAGCTTGTTCCACTGAAGTATGGCACTAAAAGGGAGTTAAAGAATATGCAAGTTTTGTTAAGAACCAGTAGATGTTCCTCTGATGAAGAAGAAACAAACATAACGGAGAAATTTAGAAGGTTTACTATGAATTTTGCAGAAGATCATCTTGTTCAACATTTCATGGGAAAGGGAGCCTGGATGAGCTCGTCTACCTCATAGTTTAGATAGAGATAATGGTATCAACAAGGATGATTACTGCCTGTTGTCAATGGAAGTCTGACCTTGCTTTCCTAAGCTGTTAAAATACTTAATTCCCTTCATGAAATAATTTTTTAAAAGATAATGAAGCTGAAGATGAAGTTCTAAGAAAGCACATAGGCTAAAGCCTTCCAAGTAAAACTAACAGTCTCCTAAGACGTGGTACATTAGAGAGCTAATAGGAAACTCGGCTGCAAAACTTCTCTTAAGAATAAGGTCATGAAATCCTGGCTTTCAAATCTAACCTGGTCATCATGACAAAGTCGTCATGACAAGGGTGGTGGCTAGTCCGGCATGGTTCTGCAGAAGGCATGAAAGCTGGGGCAGCCAAAGGGCAGCTCAACATAGGGCACATAAATGAAATTCAAAGACTCTGCCTTGTCAAACACCAGCTTACAACAAGTTACAAGGCAACTCCAAACCCCTCAGAAATTCATGTGGGGTTAAGAATATTCTGCTTCTCAGGGGTGAGTCACCTTGGAGACAGGCACCAAAGCTGGCCTGCAGCAAGGACTAACAGTGGCTGCAGCTCAGGTGGAACATGTTGACCAGCTCTTGGCTCCAGTGGAGCTACAAAAGCAGCAGGAGATCAGTGCCTTGCCCTGGAAAGAGGCAAGACACTGCCAGCAAGGTAATCGATCAGCTACATCTTGCTGTTTTGGCAGTATCTGCTCTATGCTGAGATTTTATTAGCCACTTAGCCTGCAATTTAGACCAAAAAATTATAGCTGGATGTCTCAACCGGATCGGACTACTCTGGGAATATTTGTGAGACTGTGTTAAAGCATTGATTCATTTATTACCCTGGATAAACAGAGCATTTGGGCTACAAATTCTGAATCTAGAGAAAAGCTTTCAGGGAAGTTCAAATGGGGGATTCTGGACTGGACTCATTCCAGACAGAACTGAAAATAAACTGGATATTCTGAATTTACCATCTGTAGCAAGTATCAGTATAACCCTTTATCCAAAAATAAGAGTCACTTCAGCAAGCTGATTACTAACCACTCTAAAACCTTTTTAAAAAATCCTGCTTAAAGAGATTCACGGACATCTTTCAGATGAAACTTCCTGTTGAGAAGACAGCCTTAAATTAGACTTCCCCACTCAGAGGGCAACAAAGCCATCGGTTGTGTAACTCCAAATTCCCATTCCCTTAAAGACGACATGAAATAACGTTCCACTGTGAAGTGGATGACGCTCCCCGGACCCCTAGGTTTGCCTCACTTTTAAGGATGCTGCCTGCCCACAGATGAAATCATTTGTATTTTAACTATTTTGACCATTACTTGCCTGAAAACTACCACCAATACAAGACAGAACTAAAACTCTCAGAAAGCACATGGGTGTTCCGTTACATCGGATTACTGGATCTCTAAATGAACACGATTATAAGCAGTCTTGGACAGGAATAACTTTACTGACTCAGGATCAACTTCACACCGCTGCACTGATCCTATTTCTTCACGTTGGCAAGGCCTTATCATTGCTCCATTTACCTCCTTTCGCCAAAACAAACAACATCAGGAAGAAAGGAGGCAGCAATCTGAAAAAAGGCAAACATATTGCATATTTTTTCAGGCTGTGGCACCGTGTACAGAATTTCTAAAATCATTTTAGCTCCTAGACTTAGTTTTGTTAACTCAGGTGAAAAGAATTTTATGGCAGAAATATGATATTCTCCAAATTTTGCTTTAAATGGATTCTTCCTGCTATTGTTTCCCCATTGCTGTAAAGCACCAATTCTGCAATATGGCAGCAAGGCAGCACAGAAGACACCTATTTTAAATGAAGTTATAAATCAGCATGGACATTTTATTTGACAGAGAGCAGTTGGTCATTAATCAGTGTGAATTTATGCAACTAGGTAACTCCTAACCGAGGGGCAAATTCAGCCTTATTTAAGCTGGTCCTCCAGCACCAGTTAAGACCACGCTTTCCAACGACTGCTGCTCACTTCTCCACCATGGCTGGTCTAGAGAACAAAAGCTGTTAGTGGCAGGGGCGGCTTCATGCGAGCTCTGCCGCTAGCGTCCCTACCCTGACACATCAGCTGTACTTCAGACTTTTCAATACCCTACACGTTTTCCATGCTGCAGATCCTAGCGCACACTGGATGCCGTTTCAGTGCGTGTTTGGGTTTCTGCCACTTCTATCTGCACATCGCAGAACCAGAAAGCCACAACAGTAGATCTGAAACTTCAGAGAGCTGGGGTTGTTCAGCCTGGAGAAGGCTCCAGGGAGACCTCATAGCAGCCTTCCAGTACTTAGAGGGGGCCTATAAGAAAGATGGGGAGGGACTTTATCAGAGAGTGTAGTGATAGGACAAGGGAAAGAACTTTAACTGAAAGAGAGTAGATTTACATTAGATAGTAGGCAGAAATTTTTCACTGTGAGGGTGGTGAGACCCTGGCCCCGGTTGCCCAGAGAGGTTGTGGATGCCTCAATCCCTGGAAACATTCCAGGCCAGGCTGGATGGGGCTCTGAGCAACCTGCTCTGGTGGAAGGTGTCCCTGCCCAGGGCAGCGGGTTGGAACTAGATGATCTTTAAGGTCCCTTCCAACAGAACCCATTCTATGATTCTGTTTGCTAACAGCACTCTGGCGAATACACAGCTCTATGTCACCACAATGTCCTGTTAGGGGAGAAGTAGTTTGCTTGCAGAATCCCATAAGGTTTCAGGGCAGCGCATGTAAATTCACCAGATTTCAGAATGACCCTTCTGAGAAAGCTGCTGTCTTCTGGTGACATTGCTTAGTAACTTCTTACAAGTGCTGAGGTTTGAGTTGAAGCGTTCCTAAAGGAAAGAGCAGCACAAGGATGCTGCAAATCTTAGCTGAAAGATACTGTTCACTTGAGAACTTTCCAGCTTGCTTGGGTATAACTTAACCTCATTTAGTCTGAAATCAACAGATACAGTGGCAAGCTGAATGAATTACTATTCAGAGACAACACATTTCTGATCAATCAGAAACACTTTGGGCATTTCTTGTCCACTTGAGAACCAAGAAACACCAGAAACACCGATGTTAGCAGCTGTTTAAAACACCAGCCTTATGCTCTGCAGAGAGGAGTAATATCCACCAACAGCCCAGCTGAAGTTTTCACCTCTGCTCTTGCGTCTGAGGAGAGCTTAACCTGGATATTGAGCCCTCAAACCTGCACAGAGCCCGTCTTCCATATGTTTCAGCTCTCCTTTAGATACGGATAAAGGTCAGTTTGCAATAGCAAATACAGGCACCTGCTGAATTTTTTTTTTCATGCAGTGAGGTTTTTTGCAACCAACTCAGGAGGGTTCGTACAGCTGAGTGAATAGGAGAACACTCTGCTGTTCTCCCTCTTGTAAAAAGACATTAAACAGCATATTCTGGGTGAGAATAGCAAAGAAGAATTTGGGGAATTGGATTCTTTTTTTCAGCATAGAATTTACCCATACAAGCCACCCCCCGGTGTTAATGGGGACGCCGCATATTTAGCTCTGCTTCAAACTCAGGTAGTGGATAAAATAGCGAGATATCAAATTTCTTCTAGGATGAAAAACATCAAAATATTTTTTCAGCACTATTCATAGAATCACAGAATCATCTGGTTGGAACAGACCTTTAAGATCATCAAGTCCAACCGTTCACCCTGCACTGCCAGGGTCCCTAAACCATGTCCCTCAGCGCCACACCTACACATATCTCTCATTTTCCTCCTCTACCCACTGCTTATATATCAGTCTGAATATCTCCAATCATTAAAAATCCTATTAGTGGCTTTTCCTCACACTCTGCTCTGCATTTCCAAGCACTGATAACACCTGCCCTGATGCTCTTCAAACACATCTCCCTGAAAGTACATCAAAGTGAATCCACCAGAGAAAGAACTGCATCTGAAGAAACAAGGAAGAGATATTTACTGCACCTTCTGTTGAGTTGTTATCGGCCATTTGTCTATTCAAACACAAATTCCTACATAATTTAGAACTTCAGTCCCTCACATGAAATCATGTGTAAAAACAGAGTACCCAGCAGCATCAGTCCAAGTCTGCAAGACGGTAACACCATTGCCTGCGAGCAAAAATGTCAGAACATACTCGAAAGTCCAACACTGGGACATGTTTTAAGCTAAACTCTGAAGGTGTTTTTCTTTCTACAGTGAGACAGAGGCAACTTATTTGCAATCAGAATTTTTCATTTCAAAAAGTAGTGACCAAGTTAAGGTGGCATATTTGCACTGACAGAAATTTTGTCATATAGTATAGAATTGTGCTATTTACAAAAAACCCACCCCTAAATGCAGAAAAAAAGCTTGAGACTAAATTAATTGAAAACTAAAGTAAAGAAAAGTTTGGGTAATTTAAAATTAATAAGAAAATATTAAAAAGAAAAAATGTTATTGCTGTCTGATGACGCAGTGAGATGATACCTTCATAGCCAAACAGCTGAGAATTTTGAAGCCATGTGGTCTTACTTTCTTTAATACACAGAGAAAGTAACATGAAGGTTTTAGGGAAGTTGTGAGCATTTTAGCTACTTGGTACTAGAAATCATCCACTCCTTGACCTCTAGGTGGCACAAATGAACCTAAACCATGCAGGTCTTTTCCGATTTTCCAGGTAATGTCACACCCTCCCCATCGGCCTCCTCAAGTCACCAAGTCCAACATCACAAAACACACATTTATTCACCTGTACTAAATAAATGTCAAAATAAGCATTAAAGTCACTGTTACTGCGGCCAGCAGCTCATTTTTTACTGCTCTTAATGGGGCACTGAGATATAAATCATTAATTGATTCTCCACGGTACATCTAATATCCTTTCACCTTCAACTCGTACTGCTTTAAAGGAACAATAGGCTTACAAGCAATAAGGTTTACATTTACTTTAATGCAAGGTTTAGTACAGCACTAAAAAGACATACCATAAAAAACCAATTTGCAATCATAATCCAGGAGGGAAAGAAAGCAGTAACGAGTAAAATACATCCATGACTTCATCTTATTTTAGATTACAGTATGTAGAAAATTAAAGGGTCAGTGAAATCTCATCCAATTGATATTTACTGCAGCAGTGACTAGAAATGCTGCTTTGTGACTTAAGTGATGTAGCTGTTGGTGTGAACATAAGACCGGCGTGTTCTGCCTGAGCAGAGGGAATTTCTACATGAACAGCACGTGACTATGATGCACAGCATGTGAAGTACCACAGGAGCCCCATCTCTGCACACGAGGTTGGCACCACGCGTGTTCTGCCCCAGTTAAGACATGATGACATTAGACCTCCAAGCATTTCTTTTCCTCTACCAAAAACTGTGTGTACACTGCCCTTGCATCAACACCGCCACCTACTTCCTTTATCTCCTGTCTTGGCCAAATCATTCACACTCACATCTGAAGATCACTCCGACCAAACCCAAAATCACCTTCTTCTAACCTGCCCCAGCTCTCTGCATGCAATTGCCCAGGTGGGACTTGCACCACTCATTCAAAACCATTCAGCCTGAAATGCTTCAACTCTTCCAAGACGGAACATGAAGTTATGCATAAAATTTGTCAGAGCATCATGTGGAAGAGCTTTTGCATCGACATGTGACAACAAAACATTGCATCATGTACCCATAATTAAATAGGAAAGGAATTTCGCTCACCTGGCATAGAAATCTTTTGGTGGAACAACCTCCTGGAAGAACTGTAGCTGGTACAGATAAAGTCCAATCAAGTGCCCCGCACTGAATATAGCCATTAACACACAGAGACAGCTGAATATCAGCGGATCAAACGCTTGGCAACAGGACCACCACGTGCACAGGCCCAAAAACACAAAGAAATACACAGCTGAGGTCAAGGATGGCACCATCATACCTGTAAAAATAAAAACCCGACAGTTGGAAAAGCATGGGAAATACCAGCATTTGTTAAGCCTTAAGTCTGACAAGAAGTGCATTAAAAAATTTAATCCAATGAGTGTTTATGCTAATTATTACAATTAGCTCTTAAGACTGCTATTAGCTTTGAGGTTAGAAGAAAAGGATCTTCTTTTTTGGTTCAATTCACTTACTCCATACCTCAGCACTCAGTCCACAACCCCTCTCCTCTGAGATTCAATCTTCA
>NW_010423125.1:24232-25945 GCF_000710305.1 Buceros rhinoceros silvestris
CCAGCCAATAGCGCTGAGAGCACGGGTGTGTTAGGCTTCCAAAAGAATTGAAGTACAAGATGCTAAAATGGCTGATGGATGAATAGTGAAAAGCCTTCTCATACAAATCTTGAGATACCAAAACCAAAAAATACCCTGATGCATAGGCTGAAAATAGAGAGCTCTAGATAAAAGCTAGAGAATATTCATTAAAAGTTTGGGGTTTAATTTTTTTATTAAAAATTTATTTTTTTTTTGTAATTTACATACGACCAAGACTCTGCTGTCTTACATATGTATATTGGTTTTTCTCGCGCACATGTGGCAGAGTATTTCACTTGTGAAAATGTCTAACTGGTGAAGGAGACCGGATGCTCTGTAGGGGAGCCTACAAAATTAAGTGAGGTCACGGGAAACACATAAATGCCCAAGAGTGGCAACCACGACAAAATGACATGACAGAACTTTTATCCAGCTCAGGAGCCCAGCAGAGTCTCTGAAGTGAAAGTACCAAAGCTAACAGCGGCGACTGACTCAATTTATTCTTTTTATTTTTTTTTCTAGGAACCACCTTCCTCAGGACAGACCTGCAGGTTCCTGGTGCCCAGGGGGTCTGGTACACCCACTGGCCCAATCACTCCAGCAGAAGGTCTGGCACCTTGCCAGATTCTGGCTTGCTGTGGTTTTCGGGGACAGTCCGGAGCTGGGCTGAGTCCAAGCAGTGTAAAGACTCTTACCCATGTCATTTTGCCTGAGCTTCACCATCACATCTTCCACATCATACTTCAGCCCAAGTCTTCGGCTGAGGGTGCCCCCTCTCTCTCTGCTCCAGTGTATAACTTGCTCACAGATTTAAACCCGGGACAGGACCACAGGGATCATCTATTCTGACTGCCTTCCTGATGGGGGCTGTAAAACTTCACCCAGCTACTTCTGCCCCAAACCTGGGGCAGAATTTCCTTTTTCTTCCTGGGTAACTATTTCCTTTCTTCTTTCAAAGAGATACTCTGTCTTTATTTAAACACTGTGGGAGAAGGAAAATCCACTATATCCATAAATAAGGGGTTTATTGTGGCCAACTACTCTGGCTGTGAAAAACTCAAAATTTATTTCTGGTCTGAAATGAGCTAGGTTTATCACTTAACTCTTGGCTCATATTATAACTTCTCCTAGATGAGATGTCTCTTAAGAAAACGGAAAATCGCCATTCATCTTTTTTTCTTCTTGGCTCATCATGTGGTACCAAATCAAATGTCTTATAAAAAGGTTGGTCATATCATATCAAAACAGCTACTTTTACCAACCACATCAAAACCACAACATGAACTCTGCTTATCACTCTTTTTACACACTATGTGGCTGGCCTATCTTTTCTATTTTTTTCCTTTTCAGTTCCTTTCTACATGACAGAACCAAATTTATGAACTCACATTATAACATATATAAAATATATAGTCACCTAAAATACTCAACTGTTCACCAGTTGGTTATAACAGCAACTGTGAAAGTCACATATGGAATGATAGGGCCACACAGCATTAGTACAAAAAAATTAAGCAACTCGGCGTATTCCCATGCCTGCCAAAAAATTAATTTAAATAAAATCAGCAGCAATTTCTTTTCCCTTCAAAATTTCCATTGTTATTCCCACAGGTGCCAGAGCGCTGAAAACTCATTTGTTAAACGCATAATCTAATGGGCTCTGGAGGAAATTTTTCAAACACCAACCTGCTG
>NW_010423125.1:26049-36817 GCF_000710305.1 Buceros rhinoceros silvestris
CAACAACTTTTCCAGTGGTGATTATCATGTGGCCAATAAACTCCCTCAGTTTGGATGCTAGGAAGGCGATTCTACGCAGCAGTTTTAATTTCATGGTTTCCTCAAATTCTGCTTCACCACAGTCTTCATCATCCAGATCTTCTTCATACATCAAAGCATCATCTGGCTCTAACTTTTCTCTCACAGCCTAAAGAAGAAGGGGGGGAAGAAAAAGAGAATACAAAAGAGAGAGAGAGATGCAAAGGAATTTGAAATTAAAAACCATGCATATATTATTGAACAAAAAAGTCTTCTTACAATCTTTGTCAAGGTTCAAGCAACAAGAGAGTTAAGAAGGATGCACTAAAGCTACTGTTGTACATTAACGGCTCCCTCTTCAGATCTGTCCAATGAAAAAGGACAATGAAGGGTTGTCTCTGAGAAAGACTGCAGTCCTACACGTGCACAACAGGCTGCTTTGCTCACTGTTACATAAAATTTGGTTTGCTCATCGTTCTTTCCATCCTGACATCTATTATCTGTTAAACTCCTCTTCGACTCAACGGCTTCACATATAAGTTCCAACCACTAAGCACAAGTTCCATCCTGGTTGACGTTCCTCAAGAAATCTCACCTTTCAAACCCTTCCCCATAAACCTTTCTCAGACATTAAACACAAAACCTTGAATGGGATGAGTGGGAGTGATCTGACATGGGGCAAGAAGGGCTGAAATAAATGGACAGATAGTTCATTGGTGACTAAAGTGCAGTTGGGGAGAGAAAAAATACACCTAGCAGAGGCTCAGGGAGAGAATGAAAAATGGTGAGACGGGCTGATGGAGAAAGAAAAGGGGAAAAAGTGAGCAAGAGAGCAGTGAAAGCTTGAGTGATGTGCAACAATTTAGCAGAGGAAATGAGACCAATGGCTTAGAGCTACACAACAGAAAAACGAAAAGAAGGAAATGTGTAAAGGCCCCTCATACTGAGCAGTTTCTTAAGATTTGGCAATAGCCTTCACCGTTAAGTCTCCGTCGTATCTTGGAGACCAGAAGACGTACACAGCTATTGAGTGATGCAGATTAAATCATCAACCCACAGTGAGAATCTGCAGGATTAGCAAAGGGCCCACCTAAAGATACAATTTATGGGAAAATTAGTCGTTCAGAGACATGTAGGGGCATATTTTACAAAAAATAATAATTTTGAGCCAGGTTCACACTTGGTGTAATACAGCACAGCTTCTCTGGGACTATTCCGAACTTGTATTAGCTAACATTACTTGTGGCCAAGCAGTATCTCTGCGTGTGAAAGGAAGAAAGAGAGACTATTGGTCTTTTTCATCAGAAGAGCAGTTTTATATTTATTGGTGACCTTCGGCAGCAAAAAGAAATTCCACACCAACAGATAAGATTGCAGTGGGAACAGCTGAACTCTCAGCCTACTCAACGGAATTCATCCGTACCATTTCATTGTGTGGATTCCCAAAGGAACAGAATCCCCGGTGGACTCCTTCATTCCACCTCTAAGCTCGGCGCCAACTTTCTCCTCTCACTCTGGAGCATTAACAACATTGTGAATGCCCAGAGAAAGCCTGTTTATTCTCAAGAGTGTCTATTTCACAGACAATGAAATACGTATTAAATACAGTAGGGCTGATCTGGGAATTCCACCTTTGTCTTGGACATATCTGGCTATTTCACTAGCTAGCCCCTTCTAAATGGAGTATCTGAGCACTTCAACTGCTTGGGTTTTGTCACCACTGACTTATACAGCTCTCAATATATGAATTATTAGAGAGGAGATGGCAGCCCAAACATGCAGTTATCACATTTTGAGCCATGGAGCACAAAGAGGAATTCTGTCCGTTCATCAGTGCTGCTCTTATCTGAGCTCCTACCTAAACAGGAGCTACTTAAACGCTCCGAAACAGTGCTGGCCATAGGTTGAACGATACATTACGCTCTTCTGCCACAGCTGTCGCAGTGAGAAAGCCATACAAAGGGCAAAAGATATGATCATTTCTGCTCATGCTGTAATGACTCGATGATCCTGCTCCTCATCTAGACATTTTGGGCTCAATTCTTCTCCTCCAGGACTGGCTCTAGTGCTCCATGCCTTGAGCGTGATAAAACCAGTGAACAGTGAAACCTTCGGCAGTGTTTGTATCCCAAACAAAAACGAATGAGTGAGACTGCTGGACGTTTAAAGGCTATGGCACGGCACTCTGACTATACCTGGGTCTGTGAAGGAGACCCTTGTTTCTTCAGCTAGTGCTTTGAATTTGCTGAAGACAACATGCATGAAAATGTGGAATTACAAAAAACCATATAGGAATTATTTCAACGTAAGTTATTCCATGGAAGCCTGTCAGGATTCATATTTCTATGAATATCATTAATCTACGTTGAACATGAAGACAGGATGCATACACTTACTACAGCTGAGGCTGAATGGGAGTTCTGTCTAAATTGCTGAGATGATGCTTAATTATACATAGGCAGGAACAGGAAATACAAATCTGGAGTCACAAAAGAATGTAATAAAATATTATCTGTGCAGAAGCAGAAAATATGCTTGATGGAAAAATTAACAAAATGAAAATATTTTAAAGTATAAATTGAAGGAAAATACACAAACACCTTCATCAACAAAATAAGGAAAAAAAAGTACGAAACCCACATAAAAACAGTCCAATGAAAGGTGGAACTCGATACCCTCTTCCATCTCTTCTCCTCACCTGCCTCCCTCACCTCAGGTGAAAAACGCCCGATTTCACACCTTGATATCCTCTAAATGGGTCTGATTTTTCCTATCATGCATGATAACTAGGACCATAATTTCTTACCTTGACCAGGCTAATCACTCTTGCTTCGTTGATCTGAGGGACCTTTAGGCTACATTTTGTCTTAAGAGTTCACTATTAGTTATCTGGTCCTGACACATACGACACAGCACGCCCAGGGAGAAGCACTAGGAAAGAGGGTCCTTCACTGAACCAGGATACAGCTGAGGAGATGATGGTCCAAAATTTCCACAGACCGGGGCTTACACCCTTTAAGCATAGCTAAAATCTTGCAAGATGATGGGTGACCAGAGAATTTAACTTTCATTGTGTTTCCACTTTTATTTATATGAAAATAAGAATTCCAAGTTCTAAAAAAAGTAGGACCTCACATATAGGAAATGCGGAACAACCTTATTCTGGTGTTACTGAGGTCATCGGCTGTTGGAAAGTGTTCTGAACCTCAGCAAATACCGAACTGATTTACCAAGGTCCCTTCTACAACCACAACAGCATGTTTGGAGTTGGGGTTCTTCAACTGGTCTCCCGAGTTTAAGACAAGCTAGCAAACGGGAAAACCTGATCATCAATAACGACCACCATCTGCAGTCCAGGAAGCTTTTCCAGAGCAGATACACACTGGTTTGCAACTTCTCAGCAGAGCCCGTTGTCAATGATACAGTTGTGCAAGGATTGCCTGGTTTCAGAGATCAGGGCTTTGGACCAACACGCTCACTGGAAGAGGCAGGTGAGCTTCCGCTTCTCCCTCTTCCCTGTCTGCAAGTGCTTTTAAGGATGATACCACCATAGTCCTTGGCCTTATGCTACCTCCCAGTGGTGTCATCCATGACAGTGAAAAGCCGATGACGATGACAGCTAAACAACTACAGGTTTCACATTTGTATGCAAGCATATCTGTTTGTAATTCAGAATCCAAGGTGAAGTCAAGCAGCTGAGAGGCCACGCTCCTTTTCTGAAGTGGCTAAAAGGCCACGTTCTAGTGTATGTCAAAAAGACAAACTTTGGATTCCCCCACTCTCATACTCACCCACCAACTGGATTATCTGGGATGACTTTCCAGTTGCTCACATTGAAAATCACTTGGAGTTGCTGAAGGCAGGCAAAGAGTGAACAGTTTTTTACACCCAGCGTGGTGATAATGTGTCTGTTCTTTTAACGCTTTCTGATGATTAAATGGCCGTGCAAGTACACGCTCATCACAGACCACCGTGACTCCAGTCAGACTGTTTCGCAAAGCTCCTTTTACTACGTAGATTAGTCTAAAGCTCCAAACCCACGCTACATAGGCTACAGTTAGAAAACTACTTGGACTTCCATAATAAATTACCTATTATGCAATTACAGGATCCCTGCGGATGCTGATTAAATCAAATAAACTTCTCCATTCAAGGAGTATAGACCATTTGTGAAGCCATAAACATGTGTTTCCATGACCCTTGCTCTGCAGAGCAGGGCCCCAGGACTTTTTATAAACAAACTAAATGCAGTTTAGGTTTTTCAGCAATCGTGTGGAAGTCCCAGGAGTATTTACTGTACAAGACTTTTTTAAACTGCCAGATTAGATAGAGAACAGGCAAGGAAACAGTACAGCCTCTGTGGCAGCTATGGCAGCTACTATTGTGGCCAGGGCCAGAATGTCCATTAGCTACTTCGGGGGCTGCTTTATTAACATCCAACTTTTAAATGTTTCATCTGGAACGGAATAAACACTACTGCACAAAGAAATCCTCTACTCCCAGAGATGTATTTACTAACGGGAAGCCTTAACTCCAACCTAAACCCCATTCTAGCTTCAGAACACACCTTGCTCACCACCTACATTCAATGGTATTGTGTCTGTAAACACCAATTTGCTCAATTACTGACTCTGTGATTCTAGAGAGGACAAGAACAAATCTCTTAAAAAATTTAAATAATGAAAGCGATAAAATTTAACTAACCAGAATAGTTACAACTAGGGATATACAAGTCTCAGAACGGACAGGACTTCCATCTCTGCGGATGCATTGCATCCTTTTCATGCATCTGCAGTAATTATCAGGACCTCTCAAGTGTGCACTGCTAAGTTCAAAAGAATAAATAAATTCTCATGAGATTTCAGGTGCTTCCTCCTTCCAGTTGGCTCATAAATGCTGTACAAATAGCCTCTTTTGCAGCATTTTGACATTTCCTCCCAACCAGAACCAGGAAACAAAGAGAGAGGAATCAGAAAAGGAAAAGTAAGTCTGAGAAAAACATACAGGTAGATGCAGTTCACCGTTTTTAACTGTTAAGAGACAAGAGCGAGCAAGCCACCACGCAGACTGCATGGCCTGACCTCCTGGTGGTTTTAATTGATTTCCACTGCTCAAGCTGCAGCATCTCAGACCTCAGCACAGACCTCCAGCCCCTGCTCCTGACAGCCACACCAGTTTCTTTACAGTCAGCTGGATTGTTTTCGTGCTGCCCTGCAGCTGGCATGCCCTGGGGCACATGCTCACGGCCCCTGCTGACACCGTTACTGTAAAACCATCATTCTCTCTTTGGCAGAGAATTAAGATTTCAATCCCTACAACTAATTCTTTATCTCTATATCACAGAATATATTTTGATTTCATATCTGTGATAGCGTAGCACAGATATGATTTATTAAACATCATTCGTAAGTCTGTCCAAGCTGTTACTATGCCCAAGATTCTGGACTTCTTTTTCATTAAAAAAACCCAACCAAACAAAAAAAAACCCAAACCACTTAATAAACGGTTTGGTTTAGGAATCATCCGAGATGAGCTGTGTGATTCAACTGCACCAGCGGAACTACAGAAATAGACTTTCTCTCTCTCCTATCACATTGTTTTAGTTCAATCGCCTCCATAGTGCGTAAGCTGGTATATTCAATCTAGATGGAACATACCATAACGTGATCGAGTTCCTATCTTCAAGCTCACTCTAACAGCCTCCCCCCATCCCCACCTCCATGAAAAGGCCTTTAACCATTACATTTACGAATAAAATAGTTGCAGCAGTAGGAGGAATTCATCACCTACCCAACCTTAGGAGCAGCACATACATATGTGCATATAGAATTGCATGTAGAAAAAAATCATCAAAATAACACAATAGTCTTTAGACAGACCCAGCTGTGAGTGCAAAAGCTGGGAAAGAAATTTAACCGCTACTTGTTTTACCATCAAAGGTACTGCAAGCCCTTAACGGGATATAAATGATGGTAGTTTTAACCTGCAGTCAATACTAAACCACGCTAAGGTAATAATTTATTGAATTTCCAGCTTCACAAGGAAGCGAAGCACTCCACAGTTGTTCTGAAAGCATCAGCACGTAAGAAGTAGATTTCTCTGCTTTTTCTACCACGGAATAGGTAGAAGAATTTCCATATGACGCTTCAATGCCATTCAAGCTGAGCTCTACAGAAACGGGGCTGCTAACAAGAGTATCTTCCTCGAGGTCATCTCACATGAGATAACCCGTGGTGCTCAAAGGGAGCTCAGGTGGGTCTACAGAAAGCCAAAGGGGAACACCACTCTACACAGGCAGAGCAGATGTGCAAACCAGGACAGAAGAAGAAAACTGGGTGACTTCAGGAGAAGACGTTGCTAAATGAGCTGAACTAATCAAGTATGAGACAACCGCAACGAACATTTTGGTAGGTGCGACATTAATGACATCGAGGTATTTAAACAGTGATCTAAAATTTATATTACTCAGCCACTGAAACGAAAAATCCTAAATTAGTCCTATAGATGTTAATGAAAGATCTTACCGCTGACAGATCACAAGTGTGCTGAAGCTTGGGTTAAAGGTCTACACAGTATTAGATAAATTCGACAGGGATGCACCATCAGAAATAACTTTCAGTGCATCTGCAGTTTCTGATGGTAGTGAATGAGATACAATTCCGCAGTGAAACCTCCTGTGGGGAAGAGTCGTTTGTTACAAAAAACGGATCAGCTATTTACTGGAAGCACATAGGGACAGAGGCATTTAGTGATTCAGAGGAAATGAAAAATAAAAAATTAACAGAGACAAGCACGGCTCTGAAGCAGGATAACAGGAAGTCAGACTCATTAAATCCCGTGTACAATAGATACTGTTCCGAGAGAGCCAAGGATTACTTCACTTCCCATCGTACGTATCGCACCTGAGCAAACACCAGGCGATTTCAGCAGAAGACTCACTTGGCCAGTGTGGAAATGCAGCTTCACATCTTGACTTCAAAAAGCTGTCAGGCATATAAAGCCAAACGCAAAAGAGAGGGGAACCGACAGGCAGAGTTTGGTGCTTTGGCCTGAGGTGATTAAACATGTTTTTTTAGAGAAAAGGAAATAGGAAGGTTTGGGTTACGACGACAAGGCACAACTCAGCACAAACTCTAACTGCTCTAGCGCAGGGATGTGAAGCAGCACAGCACCCATACGGAGCAATTCCTGGGCCAAGGAATACACACATTGTACCATTATCCATCTTGCTCAGAAGGAGGGTGAACAGCCCCACCATGGAGCAGTGGTTATATTTCAGCTCATACTGGAGTGGCTGGAGTCCTTCTCTAGTACCACCTTGAAGAGCCACAGATTACTGGGATGAACAGGGGAACGAGGCAGCTATCTATAAAAGGATCAAAAATTACTTGACTACTTCTGTATTGCAGAACGACCTTTAAAGAATTATGCTTTTTTCTCCTAAAATATCAGAAAAATAGATGCTAGAGAAGGAAACGGTATGTTGAAGCAAAAGAGCAGAAGAACTAAAAGGGTTATAATGCAGTTGTGAATACATGTACAATCTAAATTACTCATTTTCTAACCACCAGAAAAGCAAAATTACAGAACAGGGTCCTGTTGGGAGCAATGGGATGAAGAAAAATTGCTGTGTTTTCAAGACAGTGCTTCCTACCTTCCAGAGGGAATTGTGTGATCCAGCTGCCTGCAATAGCAGCGGACTGAATTCTGTGACCCAAGAGACTCCTTCTTGCACTGTGTTATTCATCACTTAGGCTGTCCAAAAGCAACAGTATTCCAGGGTTTTCATCTCCTGGTTAACACCTCTGTATCCCAAAATTTGGAATCAAAGACTGTTAGAAGAGCAGCCCAGTGATGCCATTGAAGAGCTGCCACGAGCAGGATTTCATAATGTCATGCTTCTGTCCAGAACAGGACAGGCACATGCTACAGTTTCACGCCGAACAGGCGACCAGCGTGTGGTAACACGCACTGTGTTGCGCTGTGTAACATTACACAGCTGAGGCACTGCTGTAGCGTAATCATGTATTTGTGTTAAGCCTTATCCAAAGACACGTGCATCAAACCAAGCAGCTAATGCAACCTGTAAACTTTTGACCCTTGTTAAGATGAGATGCATTGGAATTGTTGCTGAGGGAGGCAGCTGGGGAAGGTCTGGCAAACTTCACCACTACAAACATCACAAGCTAAGCGATAAGGGAGCCTCACCGACTCTTTTAAAACCACAGAAATAGGGTATTAAATTCTTATTACACCACGTTCAAAACACACTAAGACCGGCTGGGTTTGGATCAGTTCTCCAGAGGTCAAAACCAAATAAGTATCTATTACCGACTAAAAAAGGTAAGCTAACGGCGTGCTAAATAGAGATGACAACGAGAAGAAAATAGAGGAGGAATAAAGAGTTGTCATCAGGAAGCTAAAAGAAGCCAAGAAGTTCCAGCTCTCTCTAAGAAGTTCTTTCCCCCACTTTATCACCTGCAGTATTTTCCACAAAAGCCACCACTGCTGTCTCCAAAGAGAAGCAAATATTGAAGAAGCTGCATGTGAGGAGAAAGTGTGTAGAGAAATCAGGGCCAAAGGATCCCACATCAGTGAGAGCTGATCAGGTCAGGTCAGTGTTTGATACTGATAAAATTAAATTAAGATAAACACAAAAGAATAAATCATCTCAGGAAAAATATCACCAACACAGGCTTTAAGAATAATGAGAGTCATCTAGAGAGAGTCACGGGCACCATGTAAACAGCTCAGAGACCTCTATCTGAAGGCAAGAAAAATGGCAAGTGCTAGCAAGTAGGAGGGCTGGGACATCAGATCCTTCTCAGATCTGTGCTCTAAGCTGAACTAACTTCCCACATCATATAGGACATCCAGGTAGGTGATACACTAGTAGAATGGTGTAACTCAACAATCTCTCGATCTAATAATGGATGTCATAACACCATCGGTTAAATCAACGAGACCTTGTTTGAAATGCTGAGGCACTGATATTCCCTGTAGCCCAAGAGAATATTGCAGATATATAGCTAGTTCAGACAGAAGTAATGAAAATGACAAAATAAACCGGAAAAAAAAAAAAAAAAAAAAAAAAAAAAGAACAGGGATTGCTTACCTTTAAAAGGACAAACAAGCAAGATAACAGATACATTTTATTTCCCTTATGCCACCTCACTGTGTTTTATAACATGTAATACAAGGGACCTTCCATAAAATTACAGAGTGTTAAATTTAAAATAAAATCAGAGAGCTCTTATTAAATTGTGGAAGTTCTTGCTTCATGATGCCACCAAAGCCAAGAAATTAATGAGGTTTTAAAAGGTTCTGGATAATTATACGTTTAACGAGATTATCCATAGTGGCTATAATTAAAACCAACATTTTTGGAAGGCATTTGAAACCGCAGGTTTTAGGATTAAAGCCAGTCTCTCACAAGGAGAGATCAGGATAAATTGTCATGTTGGAGTTGGGGAAAAGGGTATCCCCTTGCTTGCGTACTGCCCTCATCCAGCAGGTAGCAGCTACTTTCAGGATGAGGATACTGGTCCAACTGGGCAATTTCTAGACCAGGAAGTCCTCAGACAAGGCATGGGACGTGCGTAGCTCTCCGAGCCTATCTGTGCTGTCCTGTACGTACCGCAGTTGCACTCGGAGACCAGGACCAAAAGAGAGCTCTCGATGTACGACGTGCCCCGTGCAGGCGTAGGACAGACAGCCCTGTCACTGTTCAGACAGACAAAGCTGGGAAACAGCATTTTTACTGCTCTGATTTGCCAAAGGACACGGAAGCTGAGAGGCAGATGAAGTAAGACTTGAGGACACCAATCAAGTTTGTCGCTGAAGTGAGAACCACACTGGTCCTCCTGACTCCAGTCCAGTATCCTGACTCCAAGCCAAGCTCTCTTCACATTCTTCCCAAACTTTAGTTTATTTTAAAGCAATTTCCTCTTTTTCTTCCTGGCTTTTTTTTTTTTCCTTTTTGAGATCCCAAACAAATCTCTGCCTTCCACGGAAGAGGACAGAGGCTCTGAGATCAAGTTTGACTCAGATTATGGGACAAAGTACAGACCCAGAAGTCCCGTTTGCTTTCTAGAGGAGCGTGGATGAGAAACAAGCTCGAACGGGCAAGGCCACAAGTCCCTGGGAGGAAGCTGCATTGAAGATGACAACCGTATATTTCAGTTAATATTAGCAACTCTTCTAAAGTTTAATTTGTGCAATCTCAGAAGGATTTTCCTCCCCGTCATCGTCACTTCCAATATCAGACAATTCTTCCAGTCTCAAGAAAAAGCTAGTTCTTTTCAGACTGTGTATATCGTATCTGCATTCGGGCACATAAACCTCCATCTGCACCAAATCAGAAATGTCATCCTTGCAGCTGCAGCTGGGAGTTAACTGTTCGTTCTTATTTTCTTCCACCTTTTACACCTTGTGACTGGCATTGTGCTTGTCGGCGTCTGCAATCCAGGCCTGTCTCCAGCTGAATTCACCTGCTTTAAATTTTCTGAGCCCTAATAAAAGAAGCCTGCAGACACGTTTGCTCCAAGTGTGCAACCATTTAGGGGTGGTAATGAGTTGGACTGCAGCCTGGTATCTGGCAGACCTTCCTACTTCATGACTCACTGTTAATTAAAACCACACTCTTTGCTTATTCCTGGGATAGCATTACTTACAAATCATTGAGAGTCTCTCCCTGCCTTAGAGCCTCCTTCTCCCAGTTCTTTCTGTGGAATACAATTTTCTGATGGCT
>NW_010423125.1:36930-52424 GCF_000710305.1 Buceros rhinoceros silvestris
TTAGAGTTGGATGCAGTGTACTGAAGAAGGATGTCCGTATTTCCATGACGCCTTGTTGTCCTTAATTTGGATTCTGACATTTTTTCTTATTTCAAATTGCATCTCAATCCACGAGTGATCTGATCTATTGTGCTCTACAGCTGGTTTCTGAAAGCTACTGCCACGACAGTACAGCCCATAACCGAGTAGCACAAACTGCCACTCAACTGCGGGCATTTTTTCAGCTATAACAACTGGAACGTGATGGATTCACACAGAGCTTTGAAAAGGTCACTTTCAGAAGTACTAAAACAATTATGGTTTTTCTTACCCATGAATTTTGGAAGGAGTAGATAGGCTTCATTAAAAAAGAAAGGTTAACCTGTTTCCGTAGTTTTTCGCTCTTCCCCAAAGTAAAGAGGTCTGAGAATTGCTCAGTGTAAATAATTTCATGCAAAAAGGTAAAGGTGCAAAATAAACTCTGCTTTTGCCTGGAAGTCTCGGTGCTGATCTCTGGGTTTACAGAGGCAGCTATGGCTCGGCACCTATCCCTCTGAAAAGTCACCTCTCTCGTGGCTCTGCTGAGCCAGTCTGAATCAGCTAGTACATTCCTAAGAACATCTCACACCATGCATCTCTGCTGACTCGTGGCAGGGACTCTCGGCAAAAGCTCTTCAACTCTGGAACCGGCTATGGGGCTGCTCTAACACACCGAGGACTGTTTCCCTCGAGGCACAGCACCAAGCTCAACACTCCTCTGGAAGCGCTTCTTTTTAGGGCAGTTATTGCTGCAAATCATTTTGCATTTTCTAATCCAATGGAGTTACAGCATCAGTAGAGAGTGGCACCGACACGCAGCCACAGGCATCAGTCAGGTAATGCAGAATTCGAAGAACTCAATGCTCACTTTGCTCTTTTCCCAGGTACTCTACCAAGGAAGATTTGAAAATTAGCATGTGAAAGCCACAGAGTTTGGACTCATTTTAAATCGTGCCAATATTCTCCCAAATTGAGACACTCGGCTGCCTCCTCTGCATATGCATTAGGTTCCTTACAGGCAGTCCTGCCAAATACATATTCCTAGCAAATTCAGCTGCTTCTGCAGCCTCCTCCTAAGTAGCAGGGATGATTCCAGGATGTTATGTGCAGACATCTAGAAAGAGAAGGCTGAAGTTTGGAAAAATGAGTTTAATAGGTATTTAAATTTCCACTCTCCTTTTCACTCCACCTTTAAAAACAAGCAGGTTATTCTGATGCAGACTCATCATTTCAGCTGTGAAGATCAGAATTCCTTAAAGCACCAGGGATCACCTCACGCGACAGTAACTATTATCCCTTTTTAATTAAACCACCTCTGATAGAGTTTTGGGTTTCGCTGTATCTAAACACAGCTGCTGCGGTCACTAAATATTCTGTAACACATACAGTTCACAGACCATAAATACTATTTGCTGGCTTTTGATGTGAAGAAGTAACATATATTTCTGCAGACTTCTATTTGCCCAGTACCAATATTTCTTTGCAATCAAAGTTTTCTCCTTTTCCTCCCCCACACCCTCCCTTTGTGGAATATTCTGGCCCATTTAGTTGCATTGGTGGATTGCCTTGAGGTAGTCTAGGACCAACCATCATTCTCCAGGAGACTGAGCTCCTTTCAACCCAGACTCCAGGCTCAGGGTCATCTCTGAACCAAAAAAGTGAATATCTGAACATCGCCATCTAGATTCAGAGGAACCCTAAGCATGTCCTCTTGGTTTTCTCTGAGCTTCCACCATCAGCTCACCCATGTTTTAAGCACGTGTGCGCTTTCTTTCCAGGAGATCAAGGGCTTCAAGGGAGTCTGCTGGGAGCCCACTTTGGGGAAATGCGTCTCTTTTAAAAGACATGGGCTGAACCAGCTAATTAGCCACTCTTCATAATACTTCAGACGTCCCCCCTTATGGGTATAGCCCCAGATACCAGCTTGCTGCTAAATTTATTTTGCACAGCTCCAACAATAAAGCAGATATAAAGCTGATACAACCGGCTCCCAGGAGACACAGCAAAACCTTGCGTACACTCATCAGACCGAGGTCTACATATCCTCCAGTGTGTCGTTAACAGCTTCAATCTTCAGGAAAACCTCAGCCGCCAGCAGAGCCCATAACAATTTCAGCTGCAATGAGTATCAGGCACAGTCCTGATACTGATCTCTCATATGCTAGAAACTCAACCAGCTTCTGGCAATTCCACAATCCAGACAACATGGCAACATACAGAGAGGCTTCTTTTCCCTCTCTATACTGGCACCAAAATAGCCAGATGATCCCCCTTAACTATTTTGTCCACTTCAAAGTGCAATTTGTATTGGAAATGAGCAAGTCTCCCCTAAACTGTTTCCCCTAAAACCAGCATTCTGAGGGTAAAGAAAAAAAAATTCCACCCGTATGTAAAAGATGACAGAAAATGAGACACAAGGCACACTAGACAGTCTGATAAAAAACATGTTAAGATTAGTAGTAGAAACTTCTCTGCACCCTGGGCTGAATTCCCACTGCGGCTTTTTATATTATAAAATTATTCCCCTCCTTCTGCGGATTTTTCTCCATTCTGTATCCCTGCCATTCTTCTTCCCACTAATAAAATACACAGCAAACACATCAAGCCTCGCAGCTAAGCCATTCCCAAAAACGACGCCCACGCCCACTCAGTATGACCACAGTTTTAGATAACTCCTTCCATGAAGGCAAAACACAGTCTCAGTTCCCTTCTCCTGAGTAACTTCTGATTTTAATGGTTGGACTCAATGATCTTAAAGGTCTTTTCCAACCAAAATGCCTCTGTGATTGAATGCCTCTGTGTCATAATCACTCAGATGCTGCTGATTTTCATGGATAACAAGGTTGGAAATATGGATGCCACCTAAGAAACTGAGCAATGTATGTAGCAAAACAACCTTGTCAGACTTAACCAGCACCTCTGGTGAAGAAACAACTTGCAATCGACTGTCATTTCTTAACTCAAAACGATCTGAAAACCAGTAGCGTATCTACCGCTTCTCATACTCTGCTTTGTTTTCGCAGGGTAATAACAACTGTAGCTTGTCCACTTTAAAAGCAATACCCAGCCATCACGAAACCATTCAGAACACATCTCAGACAGGAATGCCAAAGGTCACTATTAGCTAAAAGCCGTGCGGATAGAAACGTGTGTTCGATACCATTTCCTCATTTTCAAATTGCATGTTGCACTGTGCTGCATCCTCGGTTACTGCCTTCTGGAACATGTTGCGGCAGATGAGCCATATCGTCAGACTAGCAATGAACATCCCAATATCTGGTACAAATAGCCTGATCACGTTGCCAGCATCTGCTCCTCTCACACTGTATGGGATGAAAAAAACACAAAGACACAGAGAAACATTCGTTACTTCTAATGACATTTTCAACTGGAACAGAAATTTGGAACAGAAATCAAGGCAAAGAAAAAACCCCCAAAATCCAGTAAGAAGAAAGCTTCACAATATGGGAAATATGGAGGTGATCGTGGAACTCTAGACAGGTATTTTTTGCTCTCCAGAAGTAGAGATTGTGTGATCATTCACTGGGAGCTCACACACTCAGGTTTAGCGATACTTCGCATTTTGATTACCCCAGTTCTGAATCCAGTTTGTGAAGAGCAACAGAGGAACGACCTTCAAATTCAACAAGACAGATTCCACCTGAGTTCCTAGAAGACCCGTGTGTATAAATCACAACGCCTTTGCAAAGACAGCAGCACCCAGCTCCACCGAGGAGGTCAAGCAAAGACAAGAGAGCATTCACGTCACACCTAAGAGTGTCCTAATCGTTCCTGGCACACAGAGGAATAACCAAAGCCTGTAATATTTTAATGTATTTTATTATGTTCATACATTTATTCAACCAGACCTCTTAAATGCCTTTGGGGGTATTTAAGTCCAAACACTTAAACACTAATTAAAGTATGAGGTCCCCACCAAGAAAATCTTTCATCTCCAAAATATTTGTAAGGCTGGATGAATTCGATATAGGGGGGAAAACACAACCTCGCACTGCTTCATTATGTGGGTTTAATTGTTTAGGCTGGGAAATATGACTTTATGGGCTTGGATGTGGTGTCTGAATTCAGTTCACTGCTGAAACAGAGAGCTTGGATTCAGATTTAGTGGCACAATAAACAGTTTATTAAGCTGCTGCATGGACTTACTGAACTTTGAGTGTACAGCATATACCTACCAATCTTAACGTTCACACATTTTTCAATATTCAGCTCCCATTTTAATGGTAATTTATTTTTTTATAGGGCTTTATACCCATTATCAGTTCTGAAGACAGGTGAGGCACCTCCATAGTTCCTTGGGCACAGGTGAGTGCGCTAGACTAGCTCTGCATAGCCTGAACCGGTAGAAAACCTTGATAGGTTGTTTTATAGATACGAAAGAAGAAATCTCCTCTGGCATCCCTTTATGATAACACTAGCAGCTTTGAAGCCTAAAAAAAGCTGTTTGTGAATTAGTTACCTGCAACTGCTGGGATTAACTGCAGCTCTAGAGCATCTAAAAAGTGTCTAATGTGATAACGATACAACCAGTCAGGAGCTGACCTGTTCATACATCCAAGATCGAATCCTACTTTTCCATCATCGCCGCCAACCCCGTTTTTCTGCTGCTGTAGATCTTGCAAAATAACTATGCCCAAAGTGGGAATGAGGTTAAGCGGCCGGAAAGCTGACGTAGTGTTTGTTCCAACGGGTACAAATGAGCATATCACGGGAAGCAGGGAGCAACGTGCAGGTCTGTGGGACACTGTCCTGTAGCACAGTTATGAAATGCACCCAGAAGTACCACCGAATTGCTTCAAAACAGGAGAGGGAAAAGCTCTAGTTCTTTTTCCCATGCTCAGATAGAGGCACAGAATAAACCAACAAGGTGCTGCCTACGGAAAACAAGGTGAGATTTGAAATTGCAGCTTCTTGTAAAAGGAAGGAAAAGAAACTGCAATCATGCAACCAGAAAACTTCCTCCTCTGATGCTCTTTGCGGCTACAGGTTAACCCTGAACAGTCACACGCTATATGGCAGCTTAAAAATGTTTTGCTAATGGCTTCAAGTTGAGCGAAGCAAAGAAAAAAGTGCAGTAAGTCACTAAAAGGCTTGTAAGAGAGCGCGATGGCAAAGCCCTTGCTGGATTGCTTGCACGCTTCTCGTGCCACAGCTTCAAGCACAGAAAACATCAGCTTGACATCTGTCAGTGAATTTTGTCAGCTCATTTAGCTCCCACTGTCCCTGAAGATTAGCTAGTCGAGGCACTCCCTCCTTTGGCAAAAAGCAGTAAAAAGTACACGTTTAATGAACCTAATGCCCAACATCAGTGCACCCAGGATTCACAGCGATAATGAACTCGTTGCACCCGTCCTGATTGTTCTGCTGAGACCTGCCTGTTAAAGAAGCTTTAGTAAAGTGGCCACAAAACCTGAATTATTGCTTCTGAAAGTATCACTCAGGCATTGTTTAGAAAGAGTCGGAAAAAACCTGAATCCAGAGTTGGTTAGTGTAAGAACAGTATAAATTTGCGAGTCTGATATTGAAAAAGCAGATTACTTCAGTGCGATACATCTGCAGATGAGCTTTTTCCGTACGCAGGTAGAGTCCCATCTAAAATTAATTTTGCATCACTTCTGAACTTAAAGCACGAGTCCACCAGATTCAACTACTCATCCATGACCGAGTTACAAGGTGGTAGCCTTCAAATACCAGCGCTTCTTATTTGCACCAGCTTCTCCCCCCTCACATCGTACTCCTGTGGAGCCATGCTGGGTCTTCCTTCGCCTATCCCCCTCCCCAGAACAAGGGGAGAGCCCTGCGGGAGCGCTGCCTCTGTCACAGCTCACGTTTCTTTCCTCTAACCCAAACCAAGTGCTTCTGATCTTTCAAAATAAATCACGGAGCGTGTTGTTGTGAAAGATGTAACGTACAGCTCAGGCTGGCGATGGAGAGCCTGAGCAGTGATACCTAACCACAGAGGAGGGGAACGTTCTGCACATGAATAGTTTATTCACCAAAAGCGGTCACCAGTGTATGCTGCCCCGTCTCCCCGTGAAAAGGAAAACAAATTGACCTCTGTGTGATAATTAAAAAGGAAACAAAAGATCACTTGAAAATAGAGAAATGTATATTCTTTGGAAAAGCAGAATAATAAACGGCTTCACTCGACCCCAAGCAATTTGCTCCCCAGTTTTTCACAGCAGCAGCTAAAAGAGAAACCAGTTATTCCCACTTGTTATCTCTGGCAGTACAAAAAAGAATGGTAAATACCGCCATTATTCCACAAACATGTCTCACTTTATTTGCGCATTCATACATGGTCCTATTTTGCATTTGATAACAGTCTACGCATTGTGCCCTCACTCCGAAGGAGCCTCTCAAACACCCAAGTTAAAACAGAGGCACAGGAAACCCTTTCAGGGGATCTCCTCGCGAAACAGCATTTTTAAAATCCCTGCAAGAATCACGGTGCACAATGACCTGGTCAGAGCCCTTGGTCTGTAACAGGTACGGCATCATTTATTCACCTAAACGACACAATTTACCTACAGGGCAACTTTAATTGTAACAGATACGTCTGAGTGGAGCTTGTAACTCATCCAGAAACACGTTCTGAAATGGAATTACAGAAAACAGCAGCTTCAGAGTGATTTTTCCTCTCTTTCAGCCTTTCTGACAGGATGAAGAAGAAAACAGGACAACCACCCCCTCCCCCAAAATAAAATGAAACTTAGGCGTTTGGAATGGGTTTGTATCTTCCCTCGTCCACGTAAATTACATTTGCACACATTGTTGAAGGCAACAGTTCCAGTTGCAAGAATTCCTCTGTAACAAAAATAAATTTTGTGGGACAAAAGGGATTCTCCGACTTCCTTTGCATGAATACGTGAAACTGCTTTATCACACCGACAGTTTCCACGGCAGTCAGTCCGTGTTCCCCTGTTGTTTTCAGCTGTTCACGTTAAAGTTAAACCACTTCAGAAAGGCAATGTCTTCATGTTCTGTGTGTACACAGAATTCTTCCGGGATTGTATGACCCTGCTCCATTTCTGAGGTTCACTGATGCTAAAGAAATTAGTAGGCAAAACTTCCGGGTTTATTTGCACTGAGAACAGAGTTAGCTGTGAATGTACAGGTTAAAACTCTCTTACTCCACGTACGCTCGCTAGCAGTCAAATAAAAAATAAATGCCTTGAAGAACCAAAGCCAGCGTAATTTAAACACAACATTCTTGCTTGGTGCTCCTGAAATCAGCATTTCAGTTTCCTGAAAATAAAATTTTCTTTTTTTTTTTCCTTTCTATAATAATGATGTCTCACAAATTAGAATTATTCATCTTCTGCTGAACACACAGAGCTTTGGTGAAGTGTTAATATTGCCTTACCTGGTCTGATTTCATTATTTAGAATGGAAGACCTGTTACTTTCCTTTTTATTTTAGGTTTACAGAATAAAACCAGAGCTATTAGAATTCAAACTGCAATGATTTCAATAGGAAAAAAAGCAAAATATATAGTACACACGTGTAAAGCAACAAGCATAATAATATATAAAACAGTCTACATATAGAATGAAAAAAATCTTCAAACTCTAAATATTTAATGTTTTCTTACCAAAAAAGAATAAGGGGGGGAGGGGGAGAACAACCAGTCTTTCTTAAAGAGAACTCAAATTAATTCAGCATCAGCAATATAACACAATGTTAAGCTTATGTTAAATGATAAATCAATGCTTCCAGATTAAAGCCCTGTTCAAAAGCTTGAGTATAAACTGAATACTGGGTAAATACAGTATCTTAAACTTCATTTTTTGTCATAGTTTTAAAAATTTCTGAAAGCTGTATTGACTGCATGCTAAACTATCTTTTCTTTCCTTTTTTCATTTCTTTCCTTTCTTCTCTTCCCTCAGGGGTTTTCTATCATACCTGTTTACTTTGTAATGAATTGATTTAATAAAACTGCCATGAGGTAACACTGTCGTACCAGTTTACAGGTAATAAACTAAGGAAGAGATGCACAGATGTTAATTCTTTCCATTCATCTTGGTTGGTCACTGTGAGACATCTGATATTTCCAAGTGGATCTAATATTTCAGAGTAATTTACGCATCACTGTAGATGTTTATAGCACAATTCCCATGGGCTTCATCTGCAACTGAAATCACTTGGATTGGAGGCAAATCAGACCCAAGAATCCAGGACCACGGGAAATGTGGGCTGGCAGTATCACACAGGGACTACGTAGTACTGGGAATGATTCGCTCTTTATCACTAGTATCCTCTCTGTGATCCAAAAATAGCAGAAGCTTTGCGGGTACCAAAGGCTAAAAACCAGATTGCCTTCCAGATGTGCTTGCTGGTCCTTGCTGTTGGAAGTGGATGTTTGGGATGGTTGCAGCTGGAAACCAGTTAAAGAGGCCCCTTGTCCTCTATCAGTTTGAGCTAAGCATGAAATGCCTCCCTCAGTACATACTCTGCTGGGAAACTCCCACTTAACTGGTTTCTACTGGTTCAAAAGACGAGGAAGATTTCACATGGCAACCTCTACATGACCCTCAGGGCAAACCTCTGCCATGGATAAAGTATGTGAGTTGATGAGCACGGGTGGATCTGCCTTTAGCCCTTTCCTTACCTCATGCTCACCCACAAACTGAAAATAAATGGCGTTAAAAAAATAAAATACAAACTTAGTAATCTTAAGATCCACAGGGCTGTGCACGATCATTCTGAACCCTGCACTGCCTTAATGCGACTGTCCTCTCACGCACAGCATGCCATGTGTTTTACCCAAAATACCTGAAGTTGCACTTTGAGAGAATTTTGGTCATGCAAAGTAAGAGTGGGAGGAAGAGGGAAGCAGAACTGCATAGAAAACTACTCATAAAAGTCTTTAGCATGCACTGACCTACCCAAGATACAAGTTCAAGGGGCTCCTGAAGTATTTGTAAAATCTTAATCGCTGCTTACAAATGCTGTCTGCGTGGATTCAAAACCCCAAAGCACACCTCTCAATGAAGAACTCTTTCTGTACTGCAGAAGCGTTCAACCACCTATTAACCAAACATTTGCTTTCCAAACGGTGCTATGCGGGGAGCGAGCGAGCAGCTATTTGAAACTAAATGTGCATTGCCAAGTTTTTGGTGCCTCATTGCTTGCATAAAACACTCAACATTAAGAAATTATGGATGGGTGTGCAATATGTAAAACAGTGGTTCATGCCATTTTTTTCTTTTTTAAAGCACCCCGTTTCTTATTGTTCATCAATCTTCCAATAAAGGGCAAATTCCAGCTTGCCCAGGGCAGCACGCAGAAGACATAAAACTCAAGCTGGGATTTAGCAGCTATAACGCAAAGCACTCAGCTGTACTACTGCCAGACTCGTGACAGCACAACATCCAGCTCGCTTCGCCCGTGTCCCGCAGCTCCAGACGCGGAGCAGGACCGATGCTGCACAGCCAAGGGGAAGCGAGCTCATTCCCTTCCACACCCATGGTGCTGCGCACGCCAGCCCCTGCAGCGCTGGGGAAATGACGAGCCCATCTGCAGCAGAAATTATTTCAGCGGATGGGATCTCAGATGGAGGCAGAACTAAAGGGGGTAGAAGAGACCTAAGGACCCAGACGCTGCTGTAGGAGCATTTTGGTCTGGAATCTTCAAAGGGACTTTCCATTGCGAGTATTTACGCTTCTCACTTACACACAGGTTGCACGGAGATTTGGCATAAGCACCAAATCGGTGTTCACTGATCACTGCAAATTATTCACGGTTAAAACTGTCCATCACACCCCTAAATACTTGGTGACTGACAACAAGTGTTTACATAAAGGCGTACAGATATCCATATGTTCCACGACATTCCTGACTAAAAGTGCTGAAAAGACTGAAGCAGGCTGACATTCTACTTCAAAACTTACGTGCTCCCTCCCTCTGCAGCTTTCACTGGATGGAGCAGGAACAGATCATCCTTTCAAACTACTTTTTATTTCATTCTACAGCCAACGTATAATATAATCACAGAAAGCAAAAGACATGTCTAGGTTTTCCAGCCAGCTGCAGATGAGGAGGGAATAATATTTCCCCCAATTACAGCAAGCAACATGGTAAATTACTGTCATTTTATGAAGCCAGATTACCCTCAATACAGAGGAGGAGCACGCAGCCACTGGGAAACACCACGAGTTGAGCTGGAGAGGCCACTGCGAGTGCATGGGGGACCCCTGCACTCCCCCAGCCCCATTCCTAATTCAAAACCATCCAAGTGCCACGTTTGCAGGGATGGGAGCACTCACCAAAACCCTTAATTCTTCCACATGAAACAGCTCCTACTCTACCCTGCCTGCTCTGGACATGCCCACCTTCATCTTCGCAGCGTCAAGTAGGTCAAGACAGAAGGCAACGTCTAACCTTCTCCATCCGTTACCTGCCTGAAAATCCCAGTGGGTTACAGGCAAAAGCACATCGGCATTGAGGGAAGCAGGCTCCAGCCATCGGGGGCATGTGTGCAACATCTCCCCTCACCACCAAGCTGAACATCATTAAAACTGGCCAAAAGACACATCCTGAGTGACCCTTGGTGCACTTTATTCAACTCCACAGCATCAGATCAAAAAACAAGAGTGGTAGAAATCAGTTGCAAACTAAATGTCCCAATGTCCTGAGAAGCTGCTGCTTATCTTTTTCTGTAAATGGAGCATATGATACAATTCCTGGGTGGAAAACACCCTATGTGCATGTGGGAGGGGAGAGGACTACTTCCTTTGTCTGTTTGAGGCTACCTGCTCAATGGCTGCGCTGCGTGGCCACCAAATACCCGTCTCGGGTGTGGGAGACTCTTACCTTGGCTGAGCATTGAAAAGGAGAGGATTGCTCAGATCCAAATGGGGCAACAAGGAGCTGAAGTGGAGTGCTCCTGCTTTTACCTCCGAGCTTTGTCAGCACACGGCAGCAGGCTGTATGTGGTACGGTGGTCCACCAATCACCGGTTTCCATATGTTTCGTGTGCCAATTGCTGTTTGAAGATCTCACATGATTTATTCTCCAACAAAACCCACCAAAACCAAAGTAAAACACAAAGCCAAGCCGTTAAGCAAGCGTCCTAGAAAGTTTCTGGATACTAATTGCAACACTGATTGCTCTCCAGATTAAAACAAAGACTGGCTCACATTCCGTTGCTGGTGGGTTTACCACTGTACCGCTCCCAGTCACCACTGCGCTGCAGGAGGCTGGGCCGTGCCAAGAAAAACACTGACAACAGCCTCACAACTCAAGTGCTCAGACAACGCAGGCCATAAAATAACTTCCATTAGATGTTTGTTTGCTTTGAATCCCTAGGTTAAATGGCATGAGAAAAGTTAGGCGAAGTTAATGTAGCTGAAAAGAAAATAAGCACAAAGGGTGACAGGAAATGAGCAACCTAAAAACCTATCGCAAACAGTTGGATAAATAAGATTCCTTCTGAACGGAGGTGACTTCTAAGAGGACCCTATGCCATTGCTGAGGCAGCTCAGACCATCAGATCAACATGACAAAACACCCCACTTCAGGGCGCAAAAATTCTCCATGGAAATCATATAATTGTCTGAGAGCAAAAAAAAAAAAAAAAATCTCTCCTCATTTGCAGTTAACAAGAACATACCTGAGGTATAAACTCGGAGTCAGACACTATGACACCTCAGAGATTGCTCTGCCATCACCTCCTTGTTTCGATTTCATGATACCCCTTCGCTTGTCAGAGCATCAGTCAGTCTGTAGGTACCTAAGTGACACGAGGATGCTCTTCTTTTCACAAGGTATCTAAACTGTGTCATGCTACTAGAAATGACACAGCAACAGTTTTCAGCTTTCGGTTTCCACGTGGTAGCAATGGATTACCTTCTCATTATTAAAAATATCCCTGTTCAACTTCAAGCTTCATTCTCCGTTAATGTCATTGGGTTGTTGACTGCACACGTGCTGCAGTTGTTAGTAGAAAGTGAATTTATGTGACCCACGATCTCTTGTCTCTCTGGTTTTATCTAAGGGCCAGCTGCGAGCATTACTAACCCAAGAACTATTCTCCAGAGGTCCTCTCCAGGCTCTTTCACCTACAATACGGCACTGAAGAAAGCTGATACAGCAGGTAAAAAGTCGTAACGACGCTGCCTGTGGCGAACAAAGCTGTATCTCAGCTCACATGGACTCCTAAAGCACTATTTTCCCCCAAAACAAGGCATACCAGAAAGCATGAACAAAGAATGACTGGGACAATGCTTGAGAGCCTTCATTAAAAACTAACAGAGATCTTTGCCTTTCAGAGTTTTGTCATCGCTTGGAGAGTAAAGAGTAGGAGGATCAAGTTCTTTGCTCGCTCATTTTGCCATGGAAAGACAGATGATCAGCTGATACCAATTATAAATTATTGGTCAAGATTACAGAAGGAAATGAAATATGGAGGCAGACTGATCTGATTTCTAGCAGCACTGAACTGGAGCAGATGTGAGCATCAAATCCCGCATCTCTTCTTTCCTCCCACATGTCCTTTTCTCCTCTGAACGGTAGGCCATGAAGGGAAAGCTTGGCTTCTCAGTGAGTTCCCATAATTCATCCAGATTTCACAATAACAGTATATATCCCTTTGCGTTCTGACAGTGTGCAGAGGCCACACGAGTCCCCGGGGAACCGGGGGTGTTAACCTCCGCTCCATTTTTCTCATCATGTGCATATGGAAAAGAATATTTACTGGCTGCTTGGAAGAGTCAGCACAGAACATTTACTCATGTCAAAAAAATGGGAAAAACCCTATACTATGGAGCTCTCTTCCAGGGTTAGATTAATTTTTCAACACTGAAATAGTGAAACCTCAACTCATTTCCTCTATTTTTTCTGATTAATTATTCACCAGTTTACTCTTTCACATTAGCTCACCATTGGCCCAGAGCATTTAATAATAATATTCCTTTTAAACACAAAGTCTACTAAAATTTTTTTGCTCGTGCAGCTGCTTTCTTTTTTGCATATAGAAAAGGCCTTTGTGTACCTGATTTCATTCCTCTCAGTGTTCCAGTCACTCTCCACCTTTCCAGAGCTCTCAGAAGGAGCAGTATTGGACCACACTTCAAACATATTTCAGGACCTGCACACACTGAGGTTGTTACAACCGGTGTAACATGATGAACATTCTTTAGCAACAGAGCTAATCAGGTTTTTGCTTTAAAAAAATCAATTTTCACTTAAAAAAAGTTTATTAACTGGAAGAAAACTCTTAAATTAATGTGAAATAATGCTATGACAGAAACCACATTCTTTCACCTTTGAATGACATCAGGCTTAATGTTGATCTCACTGTAGGACATCCTATCCTTGGTGGTTTTTTGCTTTCATGTGCTTTATTCTTCTCGCTGACGAGTTTTTAATTTAGAAGTTACAGCTGATGAGGCTGTTCACTCACAACCACATTTGCTACAGCAATGAATCTTTCGGTTGTGCACTTGCCCATGTCATCGCACCGCAGGGGGATGCAGTCTGATGGCAAACACATACACGCAGGAAGACAGCAAATAAATAAAAAGTAATCAATGTAGCTTTTTACATGCTGAAGCAGAAGAAAGAAATTTTATGGCACTACAGTGGCAGTGGGAGAAGGGGAAAGGCGAGATGACAGCCACAGAGGATACATATGCTGCCGTTTGCAGCAATATGGAACGAATAAAAACTGCACGACCGCTCCCGCCCTGGCAGTTGGGTTGTCTGCAGTTCACAGAATCAGATATCCAAGAGTCGCTCAATTCAACCTCACGGTGCAGAAATCAGGCCAATACTGGAGACAAGGGAGCTTAAAACCATCCCTCTTTTAAAACCAAGACATAGTTACACAATTAATGCTGCAGAAGAGTCTTCTACAGCTTAAACATTACCCTGGGAGTTGCCAAACGCTTACAAGGGATTCTGTCACACAATCCCAGGCCGGTGGGGCTGGCAGGGAGCTCTGGGGATCACCCAGCTCAACCCCCTGCCAGAGCAGGGTCACCAGAGCAGGTGCCCAGGGTGGCGTCCAGGCGGGTTTGGGATCTCTCCAGAGCAGGAGACTCCACCACCTCTCTGGGCAGCCGGGGCCAGGGCTCTGCCACCCGCACAGTGACAGTTCCCCTGAAGTTTCACCTTCTGCAGCCATGTGACTCGGAGAGCCACCAGCTTTTCCTGATAAAGAACACACCTATCCATTTTCAGCTGCACGGCTGTAAAGAAAAGCTGTGAAATGTGAAGCAGCTTCACTCTTAATGGTTAGAAACCAGGAGAAAGGTAACATTAATTTTAAATTATTCTACTTTGGAGCTATTCATGATTATTTTGGGCATCCAATTTTTATTTATCATGTTAATGAAAATACTTTAGGGAGTGTAACTTCATATCTGAAAAAAGTAGTAATCAGTATAGTAAGGAAAAGCAAAAATAATTTTTTTTCCTTGCTAAACAATATTACATACTAAAACACAAATATCTTTGGTATCATATTCTGAGCGTATCTAGTACCAGCGATCTCTTTACAGGCAGGAAAAATAAAGGCTTATCAGAATATATTCACATTTTTCAGAGAGGCCACACATAAGTAGAAAAGTTTTCAGAAATTATAGGTACTGACAATCTGTCTGGAAATCAAAATTTTCACTAGTCCCAAAATTACGGATTTATATTTCCATGCTAAAACCCCAACACTTCCCACCCCTAAACTGACTTCTGTATATTAAGTCCGTCCTTATTTTAACACATAGAGTTACCAACTCGCTATGATTAGAGATTGTCCTAAGGTGCGGAATTTGTTTTGCACACCAGGTCTTTTGGTGGGTGCGCAGGATGAACCCAAAGCAGGACCATCAGGCTTCCCACGAGTAAGTGGCTTCTCAACCTTTAGCCTCTCCATGCAGAGGACTAAAACCCAGCGATTGTACAACCGTGCTTCATCTGTACAACAACGAGATTTTCCTCTGGACTACCTGGCGTGATGCGCACCATGGATTTTGAGTACTTGAATTCTCTCTAAGCTAGAGAATTTAGAACTCCCTGAATTCTGGACAATCGCCTATATTCTCTAAAATCTAGTTTATTTACTTACGCCATGCACAATCAATTATTGCCTTGGTTCCATAATGTTTACCCGCATGAGATACACCCTTGAAGTCTACCGAGTCGCTTATCTGTAAGTCCTTAATTAAGGACTGTGTGTTCAGACATCAAGAAAATTCACATCACTGCTTTCAATGTTCTTTAAAAAGAAGGTGTCAAAGCAGCTGCCATCACCCCAGCGGAAATACCTTTCCTGGCATATTACAGTGATCACAGTACCCTAGAGAAGAGCTACGTTTACTATAACTATTTTAGGTAGAGATTGTATATGTTACCATTAGGACAATTCCATAAAGAGAAAAATGGGGGATTAAAACCTAGGTTTTCCAAAATTACTTAAAATTAAAATTTAATTACTTTAATTAATTTAATTAAAA
>NW_010423126.1:0-256 GCF_000710305.1 Buceros rhinoceros silvestris
AAGGTGCCGGGGGGGGGGAGGGGAGAAGCTAGAAGAAGCAGGGGGATGGTTGGGGGGGGCAGAGGGAATGAGAGGAGAAGGTTGGGGAGGGAGAGAGGAGAGCGAAAAAGTTGGGGAGGAGAGGAGAGGACAGTAGATGAGAGCTAGAAGAAGCAGGGGGATGGTTGGGGGGGGCAGAGGGAATGAGAGGAGAAGGTTGGGGAGGGAGAGAGGAGAGCGAAAAAGTTGGGGAGGAGAGGAGAGGACAGTAGATGAG
>NW_010423127.1:0-289 GCF_000710305.1 Buceros rhinoceros silvestris
CTTGCACAGGACCTTGCACTGCCTGGCGCGTCCCCTGCTCATCCCCCTGACCCCAAACCTGCTGCTCTTCCCCTGTTTGTCCTCCTGTCCCCAAACCTTCTTGCTCTTCCCTTGTCCCCAGCCCTGCTGGCTCATCTCCTGCATGTCCCCGCGTCCCCAGCCCTGCTGGTTCTTCCCCTGCTTGTCCCTGTGTCCCCAGCCCTGTTGGCTCTTCCCCTTGTCCCCAGCCCTGCTGGCTCATCTCCTGCTTGTCCCCATGTCCCCAACCCTTCCTGGCCAAGGAGGTGCC
>NW_010423127.1:587-1009 GCF_000710305.1 Buceros rhinoceros silvestris
TGGCACGTGGGTGACCGCTGGCCTCCTCCAAGCGCCTCACTCTCCTCTCCCTCCTCTTCCTCCCACAGGCATCGAGTGTCCCCGGGGAGCCAGGAACCTGCCCGGGCTGGTCCAGGAGGGCGAACCCTTCAGCGAGGAGGCCACGCACTTCACCAAGGAGCTGGTGCTGCAGCGAGAGGTAGGGGCTGCTTGGGGGGCAGTGGCACACGAGGAGCGGGCTGTGGCGTCTCGTCCCGGGTGGTTTGGCGCTCCGGGAAAAGCTGCGTGGACCCGGCTCAGCAAAGCCTCCCGCGGCGCTGGGTGTGGGTTCAGCCCTCGATGAGGTGCTCATGGTGGCGCGTCATGGTTTCGCCGAGGTGCTGGACCCGCCGTGGGTGGGGGTCTGAGCCAGGACCGTGAGCTGCCAGGGACGCGCCGTGCCA
>NW_010423127.1:1140-1541 GCF_000710305.1 Buceros rhinoceros silvestris
CCCGTGAGCTGCCAGGGCAGAGCAGTGCCCACGGGACCCCCGTCCCTGCGGCTTGGGCACTGCCTGGGGGCTGGTGTGGTTATTTTGGGTGGAAATCAATCCTGAGTCGTGGTCTTTGCACTGAGTGTGGTGCCTGTGGCTGTGGCTCCAGCTGTGGCCAGTGGGGCTCTGCTGTCACGCAGTCCCACACCAAGGAGGACTGGGAAGGACTGGGGAGGACTGGGGACCCGCACCTTGGTGGCAGGAGCCAGGCTGTGCAGCGATGTGCAGCCCCAGCACCTGGTGAGGCGGGTTGAGCTGCTTTGAGGATGAGGAGGGTGCACCTCAGGGTGCCAGCCCCCACCCAGCAGCTGCCTTCTCAAGAGGTTTATCTGTCTGCGGCGGCAGTGGGGTGTGCCGGG
>NW_010423127.1:1803-2172 GCF_000710305.1 Buceros rhinoceros silvestris
CAGTGGCACAGCAGAAGCGCAGTGGGTGCAGGGGCAGATGCCCAGAGGGTGCGTGGCCGCTGCCAGGCAGAAGCTCAGCGGGCGCACAGGGGGTGCAGGGGAGGAGCAGGGCACATCGCAGGGGGTGCGGGGTGGGCATGGGGCTGATGTACAGCAGAAGCTCAGCGGGGGCACAGGGGGTGCAGGGGGCCTGCATGCAGGATGCACGGCAGATGCAGGGACACCTGCTCGGTGCAGGGTGGATGCGAGGTGGATGTGCGGTGGCTGCACAGCAGATGTAGGGTGGTTGCACCTGCAGCAAAGGCAGGGCAGATGCAGGGGCAGCGTGTGGTGGATGTGCAGCCAGAGCGCAGCAGGTGCACAGCCCGC
>NW_010423128.1:0-4289 GCF_000710305.1 Buceros rhinoceros silvestris
TTATTTGCTGCGACAGCTTTGCAACAGATTCTTTGGCGGAGCTGACTGCAAACTGCAATCCTAAACTGTCGGACGGCTCCTTTTTCCAGCCTGGGAGTGTGAGAAACAAATTTGTTTGGGTTATAAAAACATATTAAAAAGCAACACATTTTGTTTTGCAATATACATAGTTCTTCATGCCAATTTTTTTTTTATGAGTGCCATTCTAATCCCTTCCAGACAAAGATGTTTCTCCATACCTTTTTGTGGAGGTGATTGCCGGGGAGACATTTCGGAGTGCAAGGCAGGGAGCTGTCAGTCACAAGGCACCGCTGACGGCTGTGCATCTCCTCAGGCAGAGGAGCAGGAAGAGCTCTTGGGTGTCCTTGGCCCCAAAAAGGATCCAGCCCCAGTGCCCGGAGATGCCTGACAGGAAAGTGGCTTTTTGCTCATCACGTGCCTGGGTGGTTGACATCCTGATGCATGTGTCTCGATGTCTGTAGTCCTCTGCTGTTTTACCGACTGCTGCTTAGCTCTTCTGCAGGTCCTGGGCTATGAGCATCTGGGTTGAGGAGCATCTTACTGATATAAGCAGCTTCATCCATCCCGAGACTGGGGAATAGGAACCTCCTGCTTTGGGGCCAGATGACAATCCAGCGATGGGTTTCCCTAGTAGGAACAACGTGTGAGGGACCCCTGGGAGCTGCAGGCAGGTCTTTACCCCAAACCTCCCGGTCTCTGTCAGCTCCTCTAAACGTCTGCTTGATGAGAGGGGTTGATAGGGCAGTGCAGCAGCTCCTTACCCAACACGTTGGGAATTACCATATCCTCCTGCCCTGCTTCAGCACTGTGGAGGCAGTGTTGCCCCTCAACGGACAGCCATCCCACCAGGCTAACCAGGCACTGCCAGGAGCCATCCCTCTATTTCCCCAGTGGTGCATCTCCTCCTGGCTTCCTCAGTACCAGAGGTAAGAGGGGAGGTTGGCATCGCTTCTGCTTTCCAGCTCTTTGTTTTCTTTACTGCCTGCTCTCCAGGCCACCTCTCCATGCCAAGGCGTGCCTGGCCCTCCAGGTTCCTGCTGTGTGTGTTTGTGGCCTGTCCCAGGGTCTCTCCAGATCTACTTTGATGCTGTTGCAGATGAATGGGTCCAAATTTGTTTTTCCAAGTCCGTGTTAGCTGCTCTTCAAATCAAGGCAGATGCCTGTGGGTTGTTTTTTTTTCTTAAATGGTACTAACTTTGATTTGTAATTAAAACACTCCATTTAATTAGGCAGGTACCACAGAACCTTTAGAAACATGCCTATTTTTATATATTTACTCCCCTTGTGTTTTTCTTAGTGACTGGAGTTCCAGTTAAAACAACCTCCTTATTAAACTGTTGGCTCTTAAATAAAACCAGGAGCTAGAAACACAGCAAGGCCACCAAGCTGCCCTCCCTGTTCCTACACCTCTCCCTTGGACCATTACCTCTGTGTTGGTTTTTTCCCCATGAGCTCCTGGAGGCACTTGATGGAGCTGGTGCAATCCTGGCACTTGACTCTCTGGCTTTGCTCCATCAAGCTTTCTTGGGCAAAACACTCGCCACCTCTGGGCTCAAATGTGCCCAGGGCAGCTCGATTGGGATGGAGGGATGGGTTTACTGTGGGGCTGGGATGTTGCAGCCGGTTTTCTCCCTCCCCGTAATCTGGGGAGCCTTTGTAGGTGGCTGAAAAGACCATCTTGAGGTGCCTCCAGCTGTAAGGTGCTGGTTGCCGTTGCTGTAGCAGGACTGAGGGAACAGTTTGCTTTTGCTCAAAACATTTCTGTGTGATACATGCATTTGCAATATAGGAACAATAGCCGTCCTGCCAAGCTAAACACGAGCTGTTCCTGAAATTGTTGGCGTTTTGCTTTATGCTGAGGGTCTGGAGTGGAGGCGGATAAACAGCCATTAACTCTGAGCTGCTGCAAAGAGGTGACTTGTTCCTGTGAGTTACAAGATAGGAGCTTGGGGCTGGAGGAAATCCCCCTCCAAGAATCAAGGTTGCAGCAACATCAGCAACCATTGCTTCTGGGTTTGCCCTCAGAGGCAAAAGGAGTTGGTGCTTGGGGAAACTGAGGCGCAGAGCCTTGGTTTCCATGCACAAACAGGTGCTTTGGGCAGCCCAAGGAGCACCCTCCCGCCCTGGTTTGCCCCAGCAAGGCCAAACCCTGTCAGGCTGCCGAGCTCACCCCCCCACAGTGCTGCGCTTGCTGCGAGCTCTGTTTAACGGAGAGGTAATTTCCCAGAGGTGCCTGAAGTTGCCTTAATGCGAGCTGTCAAAATGATGTACAATTGCGCCGGGCTCCCTCGCTCCCCCTGCCTCTCCTGTGACAATTTTGTCAAAGCTCGTTTTTGAGAAGCTGTTTTGACGGGGGTGCTAATGGCTCCTTCCTCATCAGGCAATTGCCAGCACGGATGTCCCCAAACGCGCCGAGTGGAAGCTGCTTCTTTCTGGGATAATTAAGAAAAATGATAATAATGGGTTTAAAGGAAACAACTGGGGGTTGGTGCTGCTGGATATGTCGACAGCTTGCGTGGCCTTGGTGATGCTCCCACCCTGCAAAGGCCAGAGGTAGTGTGTCCTCCACGGGTTGGGGTCAGCCAGCTTTTGGAGAGCATTTGGTGTCACTAGGGCAGCACATGGTGTCTCTGAGGGTTTGCTGGGGGTGCAGGGCTGGGGCTGCCCCTGCAGGCAGGGAACGGCCTCGGCTCGTCTTAATAAAAGGCAAGGTTAAAAATAAAAATCAATAAATGCCAGATTATCGAGATGGGATTAATATCAATTTTTAACATCACCCCCCCCAACAAAAATAACGACCCAGCGTAGCCCAGTTAATGAGATTGGGAGCTTCAGCAATCAAGACGGAGGATTAGAGATGATCAGAATAAATCCCAAATGATGAGGGACATTGCCAAAGTCTATCCTTGGAAGACCCCACCAGCAGAGACGTGGCCATGGGGGATGCTCAGGGCTCTCTCTGCCCTGCCCTGAGGCTGGGATACTCACACCTGGCTGCACGTTTGGGCAGAGGCTGCAGCGCTCTGCGCCTGGTTGGGTGTCACAGTCCGAAAGCCTGTGGCCCCTCACTTCTGCATGCCATGGTCAAATCCCACCTGTCCCACCGCATCCCGTGGGATCCTGCCTCCATCCCTGCCACCTCGGGCTCTGAGGCTGGTCAGAGCACTGGGACGCTTAGCCCAGTTTACCCACAGCCTGTTTACCCACAGCCCTTGGGTAGCCCCAAGCATCTTCTCCGGCAGCCACCCATGGTCTCCAGCTGTGCTCTCTCTCCCAGTTCCTGGCTTAATCCCCATGCGCGTTTTTAATGCCTCCGCATGTCTCTAAGCTCTTCTGTACCCAGAAGCCAAATGCTCCTTGTAGGATTCAGATGTCTCCCCTGTGGATTAGATGGGATGGCTACAAATTCCTCATAATTTCCTCATGCAGGGTCTATTATCTGCTCCTGGGAGGCACAGGAGGAGGGGGCTCAGGGCAGCCCTCCCCTGTTGCCCATCTGGGTAATGCAGGGCCGGGGGAGGTTTAGCCAGCAATCCCTTTCCGGGGCTCTGATTCAATTATTCCCCACCGCAGCCTTGCGTGCCGTTACTGGGGAGCAGCGGCCCCAGGCTGGGGTTTGGTTCCTCAGTGGTGTGATGGAGGAGGACAATTCCCCCCATGCTGGAGTAGGGGAAGCTTCCCCATCCCACACAGGGCAGACTGCTGCCCGAGTGAGCTCTCCTGCTTCCTAGGTTAGCTGGCTCATCAGCTGCCCGTGCTGTTCAATATCGCTGCCACTTAATTCAGGTGACTGGGATGTAGCCCTGGTTACCAGCTGGAGATGCTGAGTCAGCAGGTTCAGAGAAAAGCCTTTCCCATGCTGATAGAAGTGGGAGCTGGGAGGAGGTTTTTGGAGCAAAGTCCTTTGGTGCTGGGGATTTCTGGCTGGTTGGGGCTGGGTGGTCCAAAAGCTCGATCCCTGCTGCCGGGTGTCTTATATCCCGTGGCTGGAGAACAAGCGAGCAGGTGCTTTGAGGTTCTCGAAGGTGTTTGCCCCGTCCATACAGCTCTAGGGATGGAAAGCATCAAGTGAAGGCAGCCCTGTACATCACCCCCTGAGGCTACCGCCAACTTCCCAGGGTGGGGAGCCCGGATTTGTCTTTCTGATGCCTCAATCAATGGCATTGATTGGGCTGGAGCAAACAATCGATCATAATCTTGTCGGAGGGCCCGGCACCGGGTGCGAGAGGAGTAATTAGGGCAGCCGAGGCGGGGTGGGGGCCACTGCC
>NW_010423128.1:4392-5301 GCF_000710305.1 Buceros rhinoceros silvestris
TCGGGGCACTGGGGTCACTGCTGGAGCCCATCGCCTGGGGGAGCGATGGACAGCAGGGAAGGCGAGGGGCTGGCCCCTGCTTCTCTGGCAGCGGTGATGTCCTTTGTCACCCAAAGTCGTCCTGGTCTGGCAGAAGAAGGGGGTTTATGCTGCCAAGGGGGTGATCCTGAAGCTGGACATTTTCCTAGTGTGCTTTCCCTCCCTCTCGCCACTGGAGCAGCATCTCCAGCCCCAGGAAATGGTTTTCCCCAAATCAGGCAGAGGCTGGGTGCTGGAATGTGCCTGCAAGGTGGGGACGTCTGGCACCCCCTGTACTCCCCAAGGAACTGGTGATGGGAGATCCTGATCTTGCCACAGGCAGGGGGAAATATCCTTGCAGCTCAAGGGAAAGGCCACCAAAAAGCCCAGAGCTGGGCTGCAGGGCCTGTGTGCCGAAGCTTTTCCAGCTCTCCCTTGACCTTCCAACCTGCCTGCACCTTGCTGGCAAATCCCACCCCCACAGAGCGAGCCTCCAGCTTTCCCCAGCTCTGCCTTTGCAGGGGGCTGCGTCGAAAAGGCCCTTCTGCTCTTCCCCAGCAAGAATTACAGGGCCACCTGGATTTCAAAGGGCAGCCGGTTTAATTGGAAGCTGTTCTTGGCAGAAGGAAGGAGGGGGCTCATGCCTGATGGGCACCCCCGGCTTTGTCCTCCCATGCTCTCCATGGGGATGCTGGAGGACTGCATCCTGGCTGGGCCTTGGGGGATGTCTGCAAGTAGGCTGGCTTGGGAGAAAGCTGGGGGTGTTTTTCAGTGCTGGATGGGTGGAAGAGAGAGGAGGATGTAAACTTGGGGAAAAGGTCAAGCATGCTATAAATAAGTGGCATCCGGGAAAAGAAATGTCAGTGTGCAGCAGTAGTGACATGCCAGTGC
>NW_010423129.1:0-334 GCF_000710305.1 Buceros rhinoceros silvestris
GGTACGTGTCAAGATTAAACGAGTCTCCGTGGTTTCGCGCAGAGATTAAGGGTGGATGCTGCTTCCTCGGGGGCAAATTGAGATCTGGGACAAGTGGTTTCACACGGTTGAAGGGGAGAAGAATCGAACGGCAAAGCTTGGCTGGCAGTCACTACTGGAGAGGCAAGACCATAAGAGAGGCAGAAGAAACGAAACAGAAAGCGTGTTGCACAGGGTCTTGCAGAACTCCTGTCAAGGAGAGGATTGGTGTGATTGGGGGCGGTTGCAGCGAGGGGCCTAGGGGAGCTGTGGGAGTGAACACTCTCTGCCCCGGGCGGTGGGCGGGAAAGTAGAG
>NW_010423129.1:897-1296 GCF_000710305.1 Buceros rhinoceros silvestris
ACGGCCCAGAGCTGGTGTGGAGTGAGCAGCAGCCGCCCAGGGAAAGCATGCTGGTCCCTGGCTTTGGGATGGAAGCAGTGGGGCCTAGTGACAAAGAACCCCCTGCATCCTATTACAAAGCTTTGAGGTGCCCCTGTGCAGTTTCATGCCTATCTTTCCTGGACAGCATAATTCCCTGAAGGGAGGAGCCTTCAGAAAAGTCTCGTTTCAAGAAAGTCATTCAAATGCTTTAGCATGGCCTGTCAGGACGGGTTTGGGGGGAATATACTTCATGCTCGGTAAAATCCCATTGTCCACGCTTTCAGCTCGGGCATCTCTCATTGATTTGTAGAAGACGTGTGCCATGGTTAACTGCAGCTCTCTGATAGAGGGACTATCCTTCAGAAACATTAAAAAAAA
>NW_010423130.1:0-208 GCF_000710305.1 Buceros rhinoceros silvestris
ACCCACCCCAAATTTCCAAGTAGGAAGTCCTCGGCGGAGGAACCCGAAGGCATTTCCAATCCCAACCTGTTGAATGGCAGTTTCCCTTGACAATGTGTGTTGCTTTTTTGCAAATCCGCCTGGGTGCCGTTACTCTGCCTGGTAGCTGGGCACCTCCCGCCCCCTTCTCCGAGCTGAGCCCCCCAACCCTTTGGTGCAAATAAATCAG
>NW_010423130.1:336-6602 GCF_000710305.1 Buceros rhinoceros silvestris
AGGCACATGAGCAATTTAATGGACAAAGGCTGGGTCCCTTTGTGAGCCACTAATGAATGCACGCCACTTTTTTTTGCACAGAAGCCCTTACCAACGCTTGACGCTCTAAATCTTGTTTTCTTTCATTCAAAGAGCGACAGCTGGGATTCGGTCGAAATTCGGCAGCTATTGTTAAGGGAGGCAGATTAATGCTGTGTGACTAATCATGTATGGCTTCCCAGAATGCCCAACCCTCCACCCCCTCCCCAACCTTACACCCCTCCTTTTCCTTGTGGTCATTCTTCCCTTTTTTTCTTAAGTCTCTGCAACTCCTGATTTACATTTCATGTGCAGATGGTGGTGGAATCTAATTAGATCTGATGTGTGCAAGCTCTATTTGGAGGAGAAGCCTCCAAAGTAGGCTTGGGGTGGATTTTTTTAAGAGAAAAAGTTAACTTTAAAGAACTTCTCTGTTGCTCCAAACCACCTCCCTCTTGGCTGCAGGCGCCAGGATGGCTTTGCGAGCGTGCATGAGTTCATTTTGCAGGAAGCCAAGGTGTGTTAAAGCGCTTGTCCCGTGCAGGGAACGCTCCATGGGTGACGGGAGCAGGTAGCAGAGGTACTGCCGCACTGGAGGAGGTGCAGCTTTCCAAGGTATCTGATAGCTGCTCGCAAAATCCTGTTTTTTCACTTGTTTGAATATCTCTTGACGAGGAGTTTTGCTTCCAAGCTCCTTAAACAAAGCATGGCCAAGAACTCAGATACCAGACACAGAAAAGCTTGGCACTGCCCTTTGGCGCCTGCGTGAAATGCACCATTTTGGCTGCTGGCCACGTCTCCTCTCGGCCTGGCACTTAACAAAGTTTGGCCATAAAGCCCCATTGTGCTATCCCCACAAATCCAATTAGAAAGTGGAGTGAAATAAAGAGCGTACGAGGGAGACGCTACTCCAGCGGACAAGCGTCCCGGCGTTTGTGGCGGGAGAGAGCTCGTTGGGTTACGTGAAGGCGGCTCTGATAACTCCAAAACCGCGTTATCAGCCCTGTTATGGAAAGGCAATCGCCGGTGCGAGATGAGGAGCTTTCTCTGCCTTTATTGTTTTACAGTGAGTTTGTAAAGCTCGAGGTGCCTTATCTTGCTTGTCCCTTTGCCAGGCAGTCCCGGGCACGCAGGGCTTTAATTTAATGGAGAGGACTGAGCATTTGATCGGCTCGCAACAGAAGCCGCCTAATTAAGCCGCCTTTGGAGCTGCTTTCCATCCTGGCAGGGGTAGCCGGTTCCTTCCATGCTGGAAGAGCAGCAGCAGAGTTGCATGCATCTTGCGCGGTCCCCAGCTGAAGGTGTGAGATGTTTCTGTCCCATACATGGCTCTTGCACCAGATCTGGAGCCGTAAAAGGTCCGGGCTGCAGGCGGTGGCTGCTGCGGTGTTCACCATGTGGGTTTCGCGGCGCTGGGGAGCTGTGGCTTTCCAGAAAAGGCAGTCGTCTTTGACTAAGGCATTTTCCCAGGCAAAATGAGAAGGTTTTCCCAAAGGTCATTTGGCCTTCTGGTGGTAGCTCCTAATTAGACTGTTGGATAAGCGTAGTTTGGACTGGCATCCCTGCAATGAGCAGGGCTGATTTTAGATTGCTGGCCCATGTGACGTTTATTCCCAGGACCTCCCTTGCTCCGCTAGTTAAAAGCAGATGGCATGAGAGAGGGCTGAGTTTCCAGCCCACTCCACCAGCCTTTCACCAGCAGAGTCGGAGGAGCTGTGCCTGGGTTGTCTAACTCTTGCCCAGAGAAGCAAAGGCGACAGCAAAGGAAAAGAATAAGTTAAATTAATCACTAGGCTTGTGCTGAAAAGGGGGAAAAGTCGGTTTGCTAAAGTACTTCCTCTGTTTATGAATCAGCGCGGCGTTGTAGTTCAGCCGGGGCGATGGCTGAGCTGGTGCCTGTTGCCACCACCAGCTTCCACGGGCAGTGGGCCAGAAGCATTGGAAGAAACATTCAGAGGGGGACCGTAGTGGGAAGAGGTGATTATTTTAACTCAAAACCCTTTCAGGAGACAACCAGGAAGACAGAGGAGTGATCTGAGCCTTGCAGCTCTCTGTGGCCTTCAAGTTATTCAACTGCTCAGTCATTGTTATCTCACTGTAAAGGGCGGAAGTTTCCTTCTGGTTTGGTTTTTCTCATGTGCTTTACCCCAACGTTATTTCCATGAAATAATAACAAAGAAAAAATGCAGTCTCCGTGCTGGAGAGGAAGAGGGTGGAGTGTTGAACAATCAACCAGAGGAAGCCCTTAAAGAAGTAGTCGAGCGGTGATTCAGCCATGTTGAGAACTTCTGATGGCGCTTTCGAGTCTGATCTCATTCTCGGAAAGAGCAAGGTAGAAACGGGTAACGGGGTGGGTTAAGAATACAAAAGTGTCACCTCTTGCACATTCCAGTGGAAGAGAAACTTAGTCGAGAAGCCCAGCTGGTGAGGTCACTGGAACAGCAGGAGGATTTTTTAGCTCTTTTCTAGAAGAATCTCTGTTTACATCTCTACAAGGCACCTCACGTTGTCCCACTGACTCCTGCTAACTCATCTTGAGATTCTATTGGTTGGGGAGGTTTTTTGGTTGATTTTCCCATAGCTTGGAGATCTGATGGCCAGAGGACTGTACTGTCTTGGGACAGGGGCCAGCGTGGGTCACATTCAAGAGGAGATACCTCAGTAGGTCCCTCAGCAGTGCCTGCAGCACGGAGATGAGGAGAGAAGGGGTGATGCCTGTTGAGATGAATTTGCTCAGGGGCTCCCCAGGATGCAGATGGGATGAGGTTTTCACAGTGGCCATCATCACCTGATGTCAGAGGGGCTGTTCCCCGCTGCGTACGTACAGCTGTTAAACGTGAGATGCAGCGCACGGGCTCTGCTCCACGTACAGCTGCTGTAGGTCACGCACCGTGTCATACAGGGTGCGTTTTATTCCACTAAAAGCTCTTCCATCTCAGCCACCTGACTCGCCGCCTTCCTACCTTTTGGAAGCCACGATAGGACCATTTGTTCCAGCTGCTACTGCACACCCTGGTCTCACCTCCCAGGCTGTTACGGTTTATTGTATGTAGCATGAGGGAGACATGTATAAGTCACTGCAGGACCAAACTATTCACCAATTAAGGGCTTGGATAACATAATCAGGAGGCAGTTAGCAAGTTTTAAAATAACATTGTTTGGAAATTAACCTACTCTTTCCAGGCCCGGAGGTGTGGTGACCCTTGTTTTGCTCGTGTTGGTAGGTGTCCCAAATGGTAACGGCGTGTGTACATGAGCGGAATGTGAAATTTATAGAGCATCAGCGTGTTTAACGAGGACGTAGCCTCGGGGTGCAGTTACCGAGAGCTGGTAAGCTCTGGATCTGGATGGAGACTTGCCTGTGGTTTCCATGTTGCCAAACTTGAGGTGAAAGGTGTTAGACCATGTGTTGGGGCTGTGGAGGAGAAGAGCCTCTGGAATACAACTTAACCCCCCCGCCCTGGGAAAGCAAATCTGCAGTGGGACCTCGGTTGAGTCCTGCCTCTACCTCAGGGGCTAAGAAGGTGGTGCAGGTCTGTCTGTCCCACTGCAGGTGGGTGGCTTTGTGTCCAGCTGGCTCCTGCTGCCACCTGGGATGGGGCAGCACCGTGGGGCACTTGAGCTGCTCGCTCACCGCTACCCAGGCCAGTCTTGGGCTGACCTTCTGCAGCCCTTCACTGTGGGAGCCAGGGTTAGAAAGGCCATCAGGCTGGAGAGGGGAAGGTTTGGGGTGATTCCAGATGCTTTCCAAATGGTCTTTTCATTTCATTGCATGCCTTTGGCAGGCAGCACTGTGCCCCAGCACCTGGAAGTGGCTGTGCCAAAATCCCACAGGTCCCTGGAGTTGCCCTGCTGTAATTGTGCCCTCAGGAGCCTGGATTTGCTGTGAGGAAAAGACATCCGAGCTCTCCCAGTCCATCCATAAGTGGAAGGGCTCCATCCTGCAGTACTGGGCTCCTTGGAGTTGGCCTCCACAGGTACCCGCAGCGTTGGGTTGGTGTTACTGCCATCCAGGATCTGTTGGCCATGGGCATTGTGCTGGGTGCTCACCATGCCAGGGCTGTGCTCGTGCTTTGCTCCATGGTAGAACTGCAGCACTCTCATCAGCCAAAGGTCTGGAACGAGCTGTACAGATGCTACTCTGGTGCTGAGGGGGGTGTTGCAGTTCTGCTTCTTGGGTATCTGAACGTGGAGGCATCCAGGAGTGGAGATGTGAGGGCCAGGACTCTGCTTTGGCACTGCTGATGTCGGCAGGGTCTGATCAGGGTTGCAGTGCTGGGGCTCTGAGGGGCTGAGGAAGCCCCAGTTGGACTTAACAGCACAACTTGCTTTGCACATCTATAGTGCGGGATGTTGGAAGGTCTGTGCAGCACTCTGCTACATCTTAGTGACCAGGGCAGCTCCCATCTGCCCAAGACAGTTAGAGATGCCCACCAGGGACCCCCCAGTCTTTGCTGTGACATCTGAGTCTTGCTCATGGAGCAGCCCCGCACTGCTTCAGCTGGCTGGCTGGCCAAGGTATGATGGTACCTGTTCAGACTTGCACACCCTTGTCTGGACTCTGCCCTCCTTGGTGCACAGCAGCACCTGGACCCATTGCAGTGACTCTGTCTACAGCTCTAGCACGTGTCCGGCAGGTCAGGTCCCCTCCTCTCACCTCCCCACGTTGACCCCTATGGGCAGGGGTCGGTGGTACAGGATGATGTTGGGGTTTGCACATACATCAAGCGAGGTCTGCTTGGTGCCTCAGTTTCCCTCCATTGCAGTTGCTTATCTGAATGTTGACACCTGTCTGGGTGTGAGATGGAGCAGCAAGACCTGCCAGGGGCATCCTCGCTCACGGAGGTGAGTTAGGTGACGGAGGTGCATGTTGGTAAGTGCAAGGCTTGGTGCGAGAGGTGCAGGATCAGGACCACAACAAGTCCGTGGGGGGGGTTGGGGATGCGGGGACAGAAGACACTTGGCTGGTCCCTGTGGGGAGCTCTGCCCCAGGATAGGACAGAACGGAGTATTTTCAGTTGGAAGGGACCTGCAGTGATCATCTAGTCCAGCAGCGGGGTTCGGGCGGTGCTCACGGCCGGTGATGTCCCACAGGTCTGTGTCTGCAAAGGGCTGTTGGGAGCCTGACACTGGTGAGACGTGAGTGGTGCGTGCTCTGGGTGAGCTTCCCTTGCACAGCAGTAATTAATGTCAACTTGAAGCTTTCACCCGTCACGTCCTCCCCTTCCCACACGGCAGGCCAGAGTTAATATTGGAAGAGTCAGTTAAACAGTTAATATTTAGGCCCTGGTTATTAGGCTCTTGCACATTTCCAGCAACAGGAACGGGGTTGCATTTTAATGGGAAACTTTCACGCTCAGTCAAGTTGCAAAAATTTATTTGCGCCAAAGTCATTTTCTTTTAACAAGTTTTCGGCCTAATTCCCTTCCCCAAAATCTGAATTTAATGGTATTTATATGGGAAATGGATTTATTAAGTTTTAATGATGCTATAACGTTGCCCTTATTTTAATAGAAGGGGCCCGCTGCGGGGAAGCAGCCGTGTGGTGGTGGGCCGGGAGGGCTGGGCGCCAGAGGAGCACTAAGGGACTGGGGAGCCTATTGCGTTGGGCTTGGTCTAAAGCCGGTGTAGCTGAGAACAGCCATACCAGGCTTTGCTTGGACCTGTGCAGGATCAGTCCCAGGCTGTTGCAAGGGCTGAGCTTAGCCTCTTGCCGCCAATTCCTCCTCGTCCTCCTCCGTGGCTCCTGGCACAATGTGACATTGCCTGTGTCCACCATGATTGTCCCCAAGAGGAGCAACCAAAGGAAGGTCTTCACTTTTGTCAGCTGCTCTGTCCCATCTCCCCGTGTCAAGCGTCAGCAGGTCAATGGGGACCCCAAAGACCTTCCACCCTCCACCAGCATCACTGCCTGGAGGAACGAGGGTGCAGTGGTTCATTTTAAGATGGAAATTATCTTCAGCCATGGAGGAGAGCACCTTCCCAGCGCTCCCACCCCACCAGTGCATCCTTGCGTGAGGGATCAGAAAAAGACCCTCCCAAAGGCTCTCATGGTCGGTTCACCCATGGAATAGCCCATCTCGGGGCAGGTGGAGGATCGTGGACGGCAGGATGTGCAGCGTTGCCGGCTCCTGCCCTCACACCTGCTGCCCATCAGCATCTTCGGGGCGGGCTGGGAGAGTGGCCTCGCGGGGGGAGCAGCCCCGGAGGAGGGGGGGGCTCTCCCCCGCCCCCAGCCCCACTTAACA
>NW_010423130.1:6758-10622 GCF_000710305.1 Buceros rhinoceros silvestris
ATGTTAGACACAGACCTCCAAGTCAAAAGGCAGGGCGACAGACGGCCCTTTCACAGGGCCTGCTGCTCCCCACAAAAGGGGGGTTTCCAGGGGAGGGGGGCAGGAATACCCTCGGCGAGGGCGTCATGTTGACACAGGGATTTCTGCCCGCAAAAGGTGTCGGAGGTAGCGTCTTCCCTCCCGCCCTCGCCATTTCCTTGGTTAAACTCTACAACAACAGGAGTCCTGGGATACAGATCCCGGGAGCAGCTACCCGCCTCTCGGAGGTGCTTCCCGTCCCTCCGACCGTGGTTTCCAAGGGGGGGAGGTTTTTGTTGCTAATAACTGTTATCAGGAGCTGAGTTTTGCTTTGCTCGCAAAGAGAAACCAGCAGCTCCATGACTGAGAGGTCGGGGAGAGCTGGATCCATCGCTGTCCGCCTGTTGCCATCTTTGCCCACTAACCATCTCACCAAAACAGCCCCGGCACGAATTGCTCCGACTTTCAGAAGGATTTGTGCTGCAGGGGCACCCGTCTGCTCTGCAGAACCCCCCTCTCCTCCTGTTTATAAATATCAGAGCTAAATATAGCTTGTTTAAACTCTTGGTGGCTGTTTAGATCCTAATCTCAGGTTTTATGTTCAGGATTAGAAGAGTGGGATGGTGGGGTCACGCGTGTCCCGGGTGGGAGTTTTCCATATTTGGCTCTCGGGCAGCGCAGTGTTTAGCCAAAACGTGGTTTGAGGGGGAAAAGGCAAAAAAAAAAAAGAGTTTATCATCGTGTAATGAGATGATGGTTGACACCGGCTCTGCATGCGTGCCAGAGCTCCCGGGAGCAAGGCAGTGGGAGCGGGGCAGCAGGACTTTGCCCTGCCCGGGCAGCCAGCGCGAGCAGCACCGTGTCCAGAGCAGCTCAGAATGGGCTTTTACCCCCAAAGGGGTGGGGAAGGGAGAGTGGCCGCTGGCCCCAGCAGTCCTGGGCTGGCGGGTGGCCTGGGGAGGTGGAAATTCCTCATCTCCCCCAAATGCCAACTATTCCTTCTGTTGGCTTAAAAAATACATCATTTTTAAAGGGAAAATGTTTAGAAATGAAAAATCAAAAGCGGGAGCGGCTGCAGCGAGTGCTCTTGAATGCCACAGCTGCCGGGCAGCACCACGGAGGAAGAGGAGAGCCAAGTAACTGGTGTCTAAGAGCAGCCACCAGTGTGGGCAGCTGCTCGAGGTCCTGCCCCAGGACCCTCTGCCAGGCTCAGCCCTGGGGATCCTCGGCTGGAAGCGCATCCCTTATGGTCACCCCATAAACGGGCTCCTCCAAGAGAAGGAGCAGGGACTGGGGTGAGCAGGGACCGGGGTGAGCAGGGACTGGGATGAGCAGGGACCGGGATGAGCAGGGACCAGGGTGAGCAGGGACTGGGATGAGCGGGGAGAGCAGAGCCCAGTGCAGGGCAGCCGCTCCCACAAACAATGGGGCTGTGCGGGTTTACACTGGCACAGGATATCAAAAACATCAGCTGGGGGGAAAAAAATACCTCATAGCAGCCATTGTTGAGGGTGGGAATGAGGCGAGTTTTGTCTTGGACTCTTCCTTCGACATCTTTCATGTTTATTGTGAATGAAGCTCCATTGAAAGGCAGCTCCTTCCCAGGTAGCTGGGGCCACTTTGCTTAGTAATGGGATTATATTGTTTTTCATTACAATGGGAACTTTGATTCCCAAACTGTCCTGACTAATGTCTGCTGAAGAAACAAAGACTTTTTTTTCCCCTCTCCAGGCTGGTAGGAGGAACAGGGCTTCAGCGGGTTTTTCCCCACTCCCGTCCATGAGTATATCCAGCTTTGGGAATTCCTTTAGTTTCTCTCCAGATGAAAGTCTGGGTCTTAAAATCTCAATTAGATGGCTTGGGCTAGGTCAAAAATGAAATGGAACGAAAAAAACACATCAAAGACTTTGGATTGCAGTTTGCTTTTTTTAATTAAACAAGACTGGAGATCCGCTCTTGCTTTATTAACCTGATGTCACTCGAAGTAACCTGCTGCTTTGCCAACCACCCTCCCTGTGTGAAACTCTCTTTTTTTCCCAGGCTGGTGTCCCAGAGTGTTTAATAAAGCCAAGCCTGGATGGGACTTCATAAAAAACCACTGTTTTGGGCTAGTGCTGGTTTTTGGTGCTGGGAGCTGCGTCACAGCTGCCAGAGATGTTTGTGGGGCCGTGCTGGTGCCGGAGGAGCATGGCAGGGCCGGCAGGAGATTTGGGGTGCATCACTCAGTCGGGGTGCCCCACATGGGTGAGGGGGAACTGGGCAGCTCTGCCTTCTCTGCCTCGGCTCTCCTGGGAGCCGTGGCGAAGCCTCTGGTTTCTTAACGGACGCATGTACCAGAAACCACAGAGCGAAGCTGCAGGTGAGGCGCAGTGAGCTGCTGGGAGCAGCCCCCCAGCCCCTGGCTGCCAGGGCAGGAGGGAGCATCTATGGCCCCATGTGCCTCAGGGAGGTCAGGCCAGTGTCCAAAAGTGTTTCTTGTCTCCTTGCACCCATGTTCCTTCTGCTGGCTCGAGGAGGGCTGGACCACCCCAAGCAGGGTGGCAATGCCAGGGCAGGAGCTGAGCAGATGGGACCAGAATGGAGGGTGCTGAGCTCTGCTTTCCCAGTGGGACCAGACCAAAAGTTTTCCAGACTTTTCCCTGGCTCTGGAGTCTTCTGTGCTTGGTGAGGTGTTTCCAAGGCGGACTGACGCTGCTGGGAAGCCATTCTGTAGACAAACGTAAATGTCTTGTGGGGAGGCAATGGAATAAGATGGAATGGGAAGATGGAGAGAGAAGCACATCCCTTCTCTCATTGACATGATGATGTGTCTCTCAGCACTAGCCCCTTCTCTGGTCAGGTTTGAGCTGGGGAACATCAGGGTCCCCCAGGCTGGCACTGAGCAAACACGTCTTAGGGGGAAGGGTGTAGCTTCAGGAGAAAGCTGGGGCATTGCTCCTGGGCTGTGCCAGGCGGGAAGCCACTGGCACAACTGGAAAAGCCGCTCTGGTGTGTGGTGGTGATGGCTGGTGGAAAGGGAGCTGAATGCACAGGCGCTGCAGCTGCTGGGGTTGCGCAGGGGAAGGCGTGAGGCAGGCGGTTGTGGTTCCCATTCGTAAGCCCAAGGATGACGGTTACCCTGAGAGCTGTGGGGATGATGGGGTAGGGTCATGTCACCGCTCTGCGGCTGGGAACAGCGTGCAGGGGCTGTGGTCCTGCGTGCAGCTCAGGGAGACCTTCCTGCAGGTCATTTCTCCTTCCCTCAGCTGTTGCCAGCAAACACGTGAAATCGAGTGTCCTGCTCCTGTTTGGCCACTCGCTTTGTGCCGCAGGGTCCGGACCATGCCGGCACAGGCATCTGCTCAGTCACACAGCGTGTTTCCTGGTACAGAGGGCTCTGTGGGTGTCACGGTCCCTCGGTGGGGACCCTCCACAAGGTCCCGGTTGTGGTTTCTGAACTGCCTCTGCGCTGGGGTGGCTTTGCTGGGGACTCAGGCGTGCAGGGAGGGCAGCTCGTCTGGAAGGGCTGCTCTGGGCCGTGGGTACCGCGGAGCAGCGAGCGGCATCCCCACAGCTCAGCCTGTGCCTGTGTCAGGAATTGGGGTGGGGACAGCTCCCCCTTGGCAGGGGAGACCCCACAACCAGCCTGGGTTCCCTGCTGCCCCAGAGCCAGCGGGGGCTCTCCTGGCTCCATTAGTCTCAAGTACTCCCAAACCCAGGCTTGAGTCAAGACCTGAGCCTCCCCTCCTCGGCTTTCCCACGGTGCTCTTACTTTGGGGAAAACAACCGCCGCCGTTTATGCTTCCAGCAGATGAGGGTGAGGAAGAGGTTATGTGATAGCAGCACAGATAAGAGGCAGCCTGGACG
>NW_010423130.1:10777-11155 GCF_000710305.1 Buceros rhinoceros silvestris
GCCCCTGCCCTGCCACGAGATGGGGGACAGCCCCTGTGTGTCTGGTGGCCGTGCTCCAGCTTACACCTAGTTTTCATTTTGCTTCTTGGTTCATTTTGTGTGTTTCCAGCCCGAGGTGGGTTTTACCTCCAGCCCTACCATGGTCTCAGCCCTTTGGGGGATGCCCTGGGGCAGGGGTGGTGTGAGCGTGGCCGTTCTCTGCTATGGGGCCACGCAGGCTGAGCCCCCCTCATCCAGAGCATCCTCCCTGCACACAGCACCTCCGAAACACCCCCCAGCCCCTTTGGCTGTGCTTGTGCAGGGCTGACGAGCCCAAATTTGAACAAAGCCCCCTGTGCTGCCACGCGGGAGCCGTGTCAGGGCAGGGGGGGCTGCGGG
>NW_010423130.1:11241-11703 GCF_000710305.1 Buceros rhinoceros silvestris
GGCGCGGCTGACAAGCCCAATTTTGAACACAGCCCCCTGTGCTGCCACGCGGGAGCCGTGTCAGGGCAGGGTGGGCTGCGGGAGCTTCTGGGTGTCATCTGTGCCGGCCGTGGCAGATGGCAGCTTAGCGCAGAAAGGAAAACATTAGTCTTGGGTCAGAGGTCGCAGAAACATCTGCCTCGGGATGCTTTCAGTGCCCGCATTGCTGCGGAGGGACAAAACCTGTTGCTGGTAGGTTGGAGGAAAAGCTTCGCGTGCTGCGAGCAGGGAGGGAGCGAACAAAGGGCAGGCAGCGCGCGGAGCTGCACGCATGGAGCATCCAGCCCCGGGGCTGGGACAGGCACCCCAACTCTGCCAGTGCTGCTCGTGGGGCAGAGGGGTGCTGGAAGCTGCGGTTCCCAGGCGAGGACACGTGTAATGAAAGCTGGGGCAGCGGGGTGGGAGGGTCGGGCTTTTAGGCGC
>NW_010423130.1:11823-14691 GCF_000710305.1 Buceros rhinoceros silvestris
AAATCTTGGGCAGCGTCGTGGCAGCTTCGGCATTTGAGCGGCTCGTTGGTGGTTTACATTATATGATCTGCTGAGCTTTTCTGGAGCCTTGCAGAAATAACTGCAGTGTTGGGCTGTTGTTTGTGACTCGTGAAGGATGTGCTGCAGACACAACAAATGCACGTGCCCACGCTGAGCAAACCCAGATTTGGCCTGGGCTCGGCGTTGGGAATTTGGGACCGCTGTTCCCGTTCCCAGGCTGTCCGCTGGGACTTGCTGTCTGACCTTGGACAAGGCCTTCTCCATCACCCTTCACATCACCCGTGAATCGTGCCGGAGATTTATGGGTTGGGAGCGCGGTGCATTATTAATTGCGCCTCCCCCCTCGCAGCGGTTTGTGCTCCGGGCACGGGTGCTCGCTCAGGGCCAGCATGGAGGGGAAGACATGTCGCACCCGGTCTGGTGTCGTGAGAATGCAGCTCCCAGCCTCTGCCTGACTCCCTGAAACAAAGAGCCAGCGGGATGGACAGCAGCCCCACATGCTTATGGGGTAAATCAGAATGTTCACACCTGCAAGGAGCACATGCAGCATCCCCAGCCACAGAGAAGGGGACCGGCTACTGCATCGCTGTCCCCTGTCCTGCCTGATGCTTCAGTGACAGCCCCCGTCCCTTGAGGGTCATGCAGAGAATGTGCTAGAAGTGAAGAGTTGTGAGACTGTCCACCTGGACTTGCTCCTTGTGCCAGCGTGGTGCTGGGAGAGGGAACATCGTGCACTGGAGCAGAGCTCAGCCATCACCAGGGCTGGGATGCTGTCACCTCTGTCACTGTCTAAACCGGTGGGGTGGGTCGCAGCTGGAGTGTTTGGTGCCTCTTCAGCAGCTTATTGAGTCAACGGAAACATTTCTCTCGGGGGAGGGAGAGACATCGGTATTTTTAGCTGTGTCTGCCTGGGTCAGGAATGGCGTGTGCATCACGTGTGGGGCTGGGAGCGTGGCAACGCTGGCCCCTCTGAGGATGTCATGGAGGCTCCTCAGGACCCTGTGGACCTCGGCCACCTTTTACCACCTTAAAGCTGGTTTCTAATGGCCCTTCTGAGCTGTTTTGATCCTGGAGCAGCCACCTTGTCCTCTGCCAACACATATATCTGTAATTATAGCATAGCTTTAATGTCTCTTATGCTAATGTCCATAAGCTGCTTGGGGTTTGCTTTGGGTAGCCCTCGCTTGGGAAATGCTAAAGGAAAAACCACAGGGTGATGTTCACCTGGCTGAGCCTGCGGGGACGTCGTATCCTCCACGTCTGCTTGCCCAGGAGCCCTGACGCCACCACCCGCCGGTGTGTTTTTTTACAGAAAATAAAGCTTGGCTCCCTGGGCCGAACTTTAGGAGAGGTTTTTAGCCTCTGGAAAAGTAGGTGGACGCATGATGAGGTTGTAGCACAGCTGAGAACTGAGCCTGGCTCTGCTGGATCCAGCCGTTCCAGACCTGGGAATGCTGAAATATAACTATGTCTTGGGCTGGCTTTATTCTTCACCTGGTTTTTGATCTCTTGCTTTGCATGCAAGGTGTGTCTGCAGGCTTTCCTCCGCAGCCAGGACTCTAAAGCCGTTGTGGTCATTGGGCTTTTAAACGCAGCTCCAGACTCTCTGGCTCTGAGCGAGCTCTGGGACCGCGCTGGGAAGAAACGGCAAGATTCACCTCGTGGCTTCAGTCTGCAGCCACACTCCCCCCGGCCTCGCCTCAGTCTTGCTGTTGCAGACGTGGGCAGGAATAGCACCGTTTCTGTGCAGAAGCAGCTACAGATGATGCAGGAGTGGTGTTGAAGCCACCAGGAGTGAGGCAGCCGTGGGCATGTCCCATTTCGTGTCCTCGTTTCATGCTCTTGCTGAGCAGCAATGTCTCTGTCATGACAGTGACATCCCTGCCGTCAGAGACCTGACCTGTTCAGAGACCTCTGAAACCTCAAAAAGAAACTGAGGTGACTTAGAAAGCGTAGAAGGAGCTTGAGAGGGCTGTCCCCGTCCCTGCCACGGTTGTGGTAGGGATTTGGGGGTCTCTGGGGTCTGTGCTGCACAGCCTGGCTCTGTGCAGTGCAGACTCCTCTGTGGGTTATAGCAGTGACTGTGGCGTCTTCAGGGTGCCTGTGCCGTATTGCCGTTTTTTTCCGAAGAGTTGCTTCACCAACACTTCTCAGTGCTGGAAATACCCACCGTGCAGGGAGGAGAAATGTGATGTGTGAGTGTACCCTGCCCACGTGTGCCCATCGTTGAGCTCAGCCTCTTCTAGCTGGAGCCTGTGCTGAGCCCAGCCCTGGCGTCTGCCGCACCCTCCTCGCTTCTTGAGCTGGCCGTGTCCATACACCAGCTCTTCAAACAAACAGATAGAAAGCCTTTCAAAAAACCCTGCAAACTCCGTGAAACTTGAGGGGTTTCCTGAAGCAAAAGCCTGGAAAGCAGCAGGGCAGCCCAGCATGGGACAGCCCCCAGCCCAGGCACTGCCAGTGGCCCCAACGCCCAGGGAAGCTCCTCCAAGCCCTCCTTAACCTCCTGGCTAATAACCATGCCTGGGCTTGGACAGGGTTGTGCTCCAGTTTCCCATCCCTGAGCTCAAACCACCGCTAGCCTGCACCGAAATTGGAAATGATCCAAAAACTAATTGGGTGGGAGGGCTTTCAGCTCCCCGTCCCGGCCTCATGTACGCTCCCGTGGTGCAGGAACCCGGGTCCCAGTGACAGCCCCACTGGCCGCCCGGCTCGGCCCGGGCTGCAGAGCATCGCCTCTGGTCCCAGCTGCCCGTGGCGACTCCGCCATGAGCTAAAGCCGTGGCGGTTCCCGCGCCACGATGCTTCCCGCGCTGCCCCAACGGCTCTTTGTCCAGCATCAAATTT
>NW_010423131.1:0-341 GCF_000710305.1 Buceros rhinoceros silvestris
GAGGCTGCAGGGGAAGCTCTGAGACTGCACTCCTCATGCAGCTCCTCCTCCCCCTCCTCCTTCACTGAACTTGGTTGTTTCTCTCACGTATTCTCACAACTGTGAGAGTTGTTCCTCTCACGTATTCTCGCTCCTCTCCTCTGCTGCTGCTGGTGTTGTGCAGTTGGGTTTTTTTCCCCCTTCTTAAATATGTTCTCCCAGAGGTGTGGATGGGCTCAGCCTTGGCCAGCAGCAGATCCGGCATGGAGCCAGCTGGCATTGGCTCTGTCAGACATGGGGGAAGCTTCTGGCAGCTTCTCACAGACCCCACCCCTGTCGCCCCCCGCTACTGGGCACACAAA
>NW_010423131.1:419-2555 GCF_000710305.1 Buceros rhinoceros silvestris
GGGGGAAAGCTTCTGGCAGCTCCTCCCAGCCCCCACCCCTGTAGCCCCCCGCTACTGGCCACACAAACCCCATACAGCCACAAAAGCAAACAGCGGAATATGAATCTTTCTGGTTGCCGTGAACGTGGAGGAGGCGCAGAGCAGCTGCTGTGCTTTTATTTGTGGTGGCACAAGTCAGGGTTTTACCACTTGGTGTCCAAAGGCAAATACCAAGTTGGAACCTCAGATTTGAAAAGAAAATGCAGAAAAATGGGGGTTTGAGTGCTTTTAGTGGTGCCCAGCGACAGGACAAGGGGCAACGGGCACAAACTGGAACCCAGGAAGTTCCACCTGAACAAGAGGAGAAACGTCTTTGCTGTGAGGGTGGCAGAGCCCTGGCCCAGGGTGCCCAGAGAGGTTGTGGAGTCTCCTGCTCTGGAGAGATTCCAGACCCGCCTGGACGCCACACTGGGCACCCTGCTCTGGGGACCTGCTCTAGCAGGGGGCTGGACTGAGCGATGCCCAGAGGTCCCTGCCAAGCCCCACCAGTCTGGGGTGCTGTGCTTTACACCCCAGGACTGTGACATTTTCTGGATGACTGTATTTGTGTGGTTTTTGTGGCCTCTAACGCTCGGTGTCACCATTTGGCAGGTGGACAGCGCCATGTCTCTTATCCAAGCCGCCAAGAACCTGATGAACGCGGTGGTGCAAACCGTGAAGGCTTCCTACGTGGCATCCACCAAGTACCAGAAGTCCCAGGGCATGGCCTCGCTCAATCTCCCCGCCGTCTCGTGGAAGATGAAGGCTCCAGAGAAGAAACCCCTGGTCAAGAGGGAGAAGCAAGACGAAACGCAGACTAAAATCAAGAGAGCGTCCCAGAAGAAACACGTCAACCCGGTGCAGGCCCTCAGCGAGTTCAAGGCGATGGAGAGCATTTGAGGAGAGGTCTCCGTCTCGGTTCCTTTTTTCTCTAGCCCACTACTGCTACTTCCAGAACTCTACTTTTAATATTCTAAGGATTTTTCAGAAGTTTACTATTCCTGAAATTGTATTTACTTAATATAATTTTGATAACTTTGTTTAGATTACGGGGGGACATCCTCGGATTCCGAAGCCCTGTCACTAAGCTCAGCCTGCGGCAGTGTGTTCATTTAGGTTGCTTTTAGGTCCGGGGGCGGGTACTTCTAGCTGGAAGTTTTGTATAAGCTTGCTTTAAATAAAACACCCTATAACCAAAGATGATTTCACAGTAACACTAACGGTTAACACTAGTAGTCGAATCATTGTGCTCAGAGACCGCAGTGAGGGAGAGAGAGAACTAGATCTTTTCACCCAGAGAGAATAACTGAAGTGTCGTACGTGTGAGTGTGTCCCTGCTGCTGGGGTGTGAGGGACCAGAGGAGGAGGGTGACCCCGCAGGCACGATCACAACTGGGAAACGCCCGTTCGACTTGTGAGTTTGTCCCTGCTGCTGGGGTGTGAGGGACCAGAGGAGGAGGGTGACCCCGCAGGCACGATCACAACTGGGAAACGCCCGTTAAAACTACGCCCTGGCCTGGGCCGGGTTCTGCTGGGGGGCGGGGGGAGTGGGCCGTGTTTGGGGGTGCGCTGTTTACGTGGTGCTGTGTCCAGGGCACCCGCGAGGGGCCTCTCGGAGGGGGTTTCGCAGGTGTCTGCTGGGGGGCACCCAGAGCAGCCCCAGTAACGCGCCGTCACGGAGGCGGCCGGTGGCTTCTGTGTGACACCGGACGGGAGTTTTAATGCCTGGTTACAAATTACTGATGTATTTTGCTGCGGGACACTAATAAAGTTGCTTTTACCAGCTGGCGTATTGTGGTGCTGTGAAAGGAGCCGGCTGCCCGCTCCCCTCCCCGGCTTTGAGATGCAAATGGGCTTTGTGCTCCTGTCTCATAACTGCTCCGCGTCCGCCTGGGCTTCCAGAGGCACCCGGCGCATCGCCGCTCCTCGGGCTGTGATTTACACTGTGCGTTATTCGTGATAACTGCAGCTACAAGGTATAATTTCACCATCTTATTTAAATTTTATGAATTTCAGTGTGTTTTACACTTCCCAATCAAGTCTGGTCTGGGAGAAGCAGCGCTTGCTGTGTCAGTAAAGCATCCATTAAAATGGAAAACAGCCTCTGCTCCAGTTAAT
>NW_010423131.1:2698-3238 GCF_000710305.1 Buceros rhinoceros silvestris
TGCTCCAGTTAATGTTTCCAACGGCCTTGGCAGGGTTATGGTATAATTTTATTGATCTCGATCAGCTTATAATTTACTACATCAAGGTTATTGCTGTTGTGTCACCAAAATACTGATCAGAATTAAGCTAAATAGTTCTTGGGATATTTTTGCCACATTTATTATGTTTTCAAGCATTTCAGCCTCTTGAGTACAGAAACAAACATCATATTCTACTTTTCATACGCCTTTAACACCTGAAGATGCTGGATGAGCCGACATGCTGCTTCCACTGACAGTCAGGGGTAGTGAAGAGAGAAGCTCTACATCCTGTTTTATATATAATTATTAAATGCTTTTATACTATATGATTATTTTTTTCTCTCCTGGTAATCACAGACTGGTTGGGGTTGAAGGGACCTTCAGAGCTCACCCAGCCCAACCCCTGCCGGGAGCAGGGACATCTGCCCCCAGAGCAGGGCGCCCAGAGCCCCACGGGCCAACCTGACCTGCCACGGGGCCAGCGATGGGACTTCTGCCCCCTCCCGGGGCAACCTGTTA
>NW_010423131.1:3541-4430 GCF_000710305.1 Buceros rhinoceros silvestris
TCCAGCGGCTCCGTGTCTCTGCTGGGCTGAGGAGCCCCGAGCTGGCCCCAGCCCTGCAGGGGGGTCTCAGAGTCGACCTAAGGAGTCTCCTGGACTTTGCTCATTTTCTGCCTTTCATGCCACGTGGTCCTGGCATCCTCCCCTGGGGAAGGAGCAATCGAACCCTCCTGGTGACAGCTACTCGCGCAGGAGCCCTGTGAAGGTGTCGGGTGATTGGGAGAGCCCTGGCGTGGGGGGACAGGAAGGTGCCCCATGCCTGCCTGTGCCTTGCTCTGCACTGAACAGCATCTCATGGCTTTTCTCTGGGTCCTCTCCCAGACTACACCTCTACCAAAACTACGTGCAGGTGAAAAGAGTTCCCTGGTGCGAGGCAGCGCTGCGGGGCTTCGCGACAATGGCACCTTGTTGTTTGATTGGGCTTTTGGACTGGATTTAACTGTCCGGTTATGTGTCTGGGGGTACTTGGCATCGCCGGATATTCCATCTCTGCCCGCGTTCAGGACACGCTGCCACGGCCAAGCTGCTGGAGAAGCCGGGTTGTCCCCTCCAGGGGTGGTGGCTTCAGGTGAGCATGTGCTGGTCCCAGGCACAAACCCATATACCTTTTCCTGAAGGAAACCTGCATTTCCGATGGCCCAGGAGCCGCCCTGCAGCCCGCAGCACTGTCCCCACAGCGACTGCACTGCCTCGCCTCCAGCTCCCGCTCGGGAAGCAGCAATCCTTGAAATCAAGAAATTGAGGCCAGTTGCAAAGGTGAGGAAAAGTTTTATTGACTTTATCAGTGCAGTGAGTCACAGCGCGGTGGCAGGTATTGATCCGGGCTCGTGCTGAGCAAGGGCGGGATTCGTATCGTCCAGTCTGGGAACCCTCTGCTGGGAGGAGAGGGGAG
>NW_010423131.1:4826-5344 GCF_000710305.1 Buceros rhinoceros silvestris
GCTGGCCCCATGGCAGGTCAGGTTGGCCCTTGGGGCTCTGAGCCCCCTGCTCTGGGGGCAGATGTCCCTGCTCCCTGCAGGGGCTGGGCTCTGTGACTCTGCCCGGTGGGAGCTGAGCTCTTCTGCTGTTCAGGCACGGGACTGGCCCACGTGTGGGGGCCCTCAGCCTGGTTCGCTGTTAAACTTGTGAAGCTGTTGACCGAGAAGGTGCCAAGTGCCTTTCTGCAGGCTTTTCTGATTTCCTCTTTGCAGCAGCCCAGTGCAGTTGGCGAGGGAGGCTGCGGAGCCTGCTGTGACTCTGCCCGGTGGGAGCTGAGCTCTTCTGCTGTTCAGGCACGGGACTGGCCCACGTGTGGGGGCCCTCAGCCTGGTTCGCTGTTAAACTTGTGAAGCTGTTGACCGAGAAGGTGCCAAGTGCCTTTCTGCAGGCTTTTCTGATTTCCTCTTTGCAGCAGCCCAGTGCAGTTGGCGAGGGAGGCTGCGGAGCCTGCGGCAGGGCTTTGGGGGTGGCGGGGGGT
>NW_010423131.1:5443-6545 GCF_000710305.1 Buceros rhinoceros silvestris
GAGCCTGCGGCAGGTCTGTGGGGATGCCGGTGGCTCTGTTTGCTGGGCAGCGGTGCGTGGGGCTCCCTGCGCGGGCCAGGGGAGCGGGCAGGACCCGCTGCAGGCTGGGCAGGATGCTCTGCCCAGGGGGATCAGCCTGGAACCCCATGCTGCGCTCGGAGCCGAGCCACTTTGAGCAGGGCTTGCCCTGACGAGAAGGTGTTTAAACACAAGGAATCAACCGCATGAAGTGCAGATTCATCTGCGGATGCTGCTGTCCGGGACAGAGCGGCCGGTTTCTGCCGCGCGCGACGCTGCGGCTCCGTGCTCAGGAGCGCTCTGGGCTGCTGACGATGCCCAGCAGGGGCTGCAGACAAAGACAGCTGAAGTCTGAGGGATTAAGGGTGCCTCCCACCCCAGCATCAATTACTTCTCTGCTTAGTCCCTTTCCGCAGCCTTTCACAATCTAAATAGCACGTTTTATCGTCGCTGCTAAGTGATGTGATCAACATCAATTACCTACTAAAAGAGAATCAAGTCTTGATTTAAAATTAAGTGCTGCATTTTGCCATGTTCTTTATATGTAGCCAACAGAATAATTGCAGTGACATAAAAACTAATTACACAACTCCCCAATTAGGCCTCCCTCCTAGCGCTGTGATTGTCTTTAAGTACATTGATGAAAAATCACTCCCAGCCCTAAATTACTCTCTCACACCATCTTCTCCCATACCTTCGGAAAAAACCCTCCACCCCATCAGATCAAACGGAAGAACTTGAAATGCAGAAGATCGTACACGCAGAGCCTGGTGTCTCGTCTCTTTGATGTGGGAGCGGTTGCAGATGGTGGGATTAGGCTGGTATCGCCCGAGGACGCGGCAGCGCTTCTCCCCAGTGCGCAGAACCTGCCGCGTGGCATCAGGCTGCGAGCCGCAAGAAGCTCCCCTCGCTGTGCCTGAGCCCTGCCCCGCTGCCAGCCCCGGGTTTGGGGCACGGAGCGGTTTTGTTGCTGGCCCTGAGGGAGGGGGTTCTCCACGGCTTCATGGTCACGCCGTTAGCGCTGTTCCACGTGGGAGCAGCAAGGGGAAGAGCTGGACCCCGCTCGTCTGCCCCTCTGGAGAGA
>NW_010423131.1:6704-7019 GCF_000710305.1 Buceros rhinoceros silvestris
GCAGGGGCTGGGCACAGACGGCTGGATGAGCCTTGTCCTGAGCTGGTGGCGATGCTGCTCCAGGAGCCAAGAGGACCCAGATCCGCACCAGGAGGAGATGGGAAAGGCTGGAGCACGGCGGCACTTTTACTCATCCGAAGGCCAGGAGTTACACCTTGCGTATCACATACTTGCCTGAAAACTCGCAATCCCCAAGAGCTCCTGATGGGCCGTGTGGATTTGGAGACCCGATTCCCACTTTGAGGAGCAGCCCACAGGCATCCCCGGGGATGGAGGGTCGCAGGGGTGCCAGGGAGGGGGTCGCAGGGCTCGTGG
>NW_010423131.1:7269-7480 GCF_000710305.1 Buceros rhinoceros silvestris
TCAGCACGTGTCGTCGAGCTGACAAGGCAGAGGGACCCCTGGGCTCACGCCTGCAGCAGCCTACGCACCTTTCAGTCTTTCTCACCTCTTCGTTGTCGCGGTCCAGGTGCCGTTTGGTGCCAAGGCTGTGAATTAACACCCGCGTATTCACCTGAAACCTCACTACCCCCCTCAAAACGTGTGAGAAATAAAGGGGGTGCTGAAGCAGCCA
>NW_010423132.1:0-374 GCF_000710305.1 Buceros rhinoceros silvestris
CCTTTTTTAACTAGGCATCACATATATTACGGGCTTACGTTTTTAGGAAATAAGTACCTCTCACTACAAAGAGGTTTAGCAGCTTCTTTTGGGACCTCCACAGAGATGATTGATGATGCTTAAACTCAAATTTTCAAATGGGAGTGACAAGTTCTCCTCTACTCTCATAGCCAGCTAGGCACCCTGACCTGATATTAGGACACTGAGGACATTTAGCAATCATTTTAGTAGGAAAGAATGTATTTCCTTCATTAACTAGACCATGAAAAATGGAAATGCTCCTTTATGGTATTGAGAAAAAAGAAATCAGTGTCTTTTTCAAGCTGCAAGACGTGGAAAAACATAAAAATAGCAGACTATGTTAACGGCAGGAG
>NW_010423132.1:489-6510 GCF_000710305.1 Buceros rhinoceros silvestris
CGGCAGGATGGCTACGCAATAGGTTCTCAGTAGATGCATCACCCCCATGAGTCAACCGGCTTTCCTTGAATACAGCCTCAAGATACCAATTTTAAAATTGGTGAGATAAAAATTGCCACAGCACTAGCGTATCCAAAGAGAAACAGGACCACAACTCCAATGCTTCCAATTACACTCACAGACACCATGTGCGCGCAGAGTCCCAAAAGATTACAAAATCATAGGAAAACCTTCAGTTATTCGCTTAACTAAGGTAATACAGGCAACTTCTGCTTATATTTTTCTGCAGAAAAATCCCAGTTTGTACATTGCGCTCAGAGCTGGCAACAATTTGAAAATTGCAAACCAACCAAGCTTTATTCCTAGAGCTGCAGGTGTGGAGCCTGCCGCAGCCAGCTGAGGTATGAGCTGCCTTAGCCATCTCAGTCATTAAAATTCACCACGCTCCAAAGTATCTTTCAAAGTCTTTACAACTGTCAAAACACAATTTACTTTTTTCTGAGTTGCCAAAGTATATACGTTTCCCCCATTAATTTATACAAAAGAACGAGCTGTCAATATGAAAGGCTGCAGCACACCACAGTGAAGATACGGAAACACCAACAAATATTGGAAATTGAGGGGGTATCTTACACTACCTTGAAACTGAAGCGCCATTTGGCAAAACAGAATGGGAAAACAAAAGCATGTTGGGAAAAAAATAGCGGGGAAAAAAAAATATTTTTCATCTATGAAGACCTTTGATCCACAGATCCAGCCTATCACAGGACCGTAAGTCTGTAGTACCGATGGAGCATCGTTACTATTTTTCAACAACAATAGCTTCGCACTGATTGAGTTTGCAGAGGAAGCAAAGGGATTTGGAAGGCAGAAATTACAACGGAATTGGAATCTGGGAACAGAATACCTAAGAATTCAGACTGGTTAACACTGGTGCTGTTCTTGGTCCAGAAATCAAGAGCGGAGGTAGGAAACAAGCTGAATAAAGTACAGCCAGGTCTCAGAGCAAATCCAAATGCCACCTGTCTAATTTTCTGTTCTCCTGGTAAAAAGGTTCAGACCCAAGCCTGCAGCAAGGGATGCAAACCCTCTGTGGAATGTAATTGTCCTCAGGCAGGCTCAGCTCTGCTTGTTCCCCAGCTCTTGCCTCCGCATCTGCAGGAGAGCCCTTTCAAAACACGCTTACTGTCCATAAAATACCTATGACACAAAACTGAAAGTAGAGTTTTAATAAAGATTGTATGAGAGTCTTAGTGAACTCATCCTTAGAGGAAAAGAAATTAAATAAGACTGAAGACTTACTTAAGTCTCCACTTACAGCCCTTATTAAACAAAGCTACTGACCCTCCACACCTCCACATCAGACTGAAGGGGTTTTAGTTCAGAAAATTATCACCTTAAGTCCACACCTTATCTTGCCTCCTCATTTCTCTCACCTCCTCTCCTCCTGCCCTTGACATTTTAAAGCACAGTCTCTAAAAAACATGCAGAAGATAACATGCATTTTATGCCGCATGAAAATTGTTATCATACATCTAGAAGAAAAAGGTGAAGTTCTCATTTTTATAACAACACTTCTAGCAGCTGAGTCGTTAAAAATGGGTCACAACCAAGCTGGGTATCAGCAAGAAAAGTAATGGCACAATCAAACTAATCTGACTCCGTGTACTTGAGTATAAAACATATGTATGTGTATTTGCTCCCTACATGCCACACGCATACACGGCTTCGTTCACCTACTGAGGCTGATCACCAGTGCAAAGACACAGTTGTGCGTCATGAAAAGAAATGGATTCTCTACCTTTGTGAAAGAGAAATTTCAGCTGAGCAAACAGCCAAGACTTGAAACATTTCCGGTAAGTGGCTCCTCAGTCTGCAGACCTTTCTCAACAGGTAACTCGAACACAAATGGGTAAAAGCACGTGCTCCGAAACAAATACTGACTCTTGGGATGACACAGCCTACAGGAGGTTTTTTCCCCTCCTCATTCCTTAAATCATCTTTCTCCATTTTTAAAGATAACAACAAAAAATAACACTTCAACAGAACGTTGCCTGTTGTCCTCTAACACCATGAAGAGCGCTGCAGCTAGCGATGAACTGAAACTACTGTTGAGTTCCTGTAACACAAAGCCTTCTCCCGGCTCCTTGTGAGAACAGTTCACCGGTCCCTCTGGAGGGATACATAATATTTATATAACTAATGGTGATATAAACACAATCTGGTCCAGTGGAAGTTGTATAACTGTGTGTCATCCACCCAGACGAGCAGAAGCAGAACAGATAAGCTGCAAGTACTTCTAGATACAAAGCTCGTAGTTTGGTCTCTGTTTCTAGCTTAAGACAAAATTTTAACAGTGTCACAAATACCCACCACACACGTGCCTCATGGCAGCAGCTGCGACAGACACAAGACCTGGGCTGCTGTCACCCTACAGACTTCTGCCAGCTCTCCCTGAGCCTGAAACAGAGACATTCTCCTCCTGAAGCTGCAGGAAAAAAGAAAAAAAGAAAAACAAAGAAAGAGAGCAGCACTGGAAACTCAGACTGTTCTGATCCCACGGCTGTTCTAAGTCAGCAAAAGCCCTATGAATGGCTAAGAAAGAGCCAAGCCAGCCTGGCACTGGTGAGCTGTGACACCCCTCAGCTTTAGGAGGCGGCAAGGCTTTACGCTTGGTTGCAGACTTTTGCGTGCATCCCTTCAAGACAAGCTGTTTCCTGGGCTTTGTAACAAACAGACTAGACAGAAACAAACTAGGAAAAAAATACACAGCAGAAAGTTAAAAACAAGCACTTGTTTTGATCGGGTGTTTGCATTATTCGTTGTGTGTGGGATGCTTTCTGAAAGGGGCGGGGGGGTGGAATGGGAGGGGGTCAGTGCTACAGAAACACCAGTGTGTAGAAAAATGGAAAATGTAGAAAATGTAGAAAAATGGACTCTTCCAGAAGCCCATCTGCACACACACAAGATAGCGCCTTCCTGGCAAGCTCCCAGCTACACCTGCAGCAACAGTCTTTACACCGTAAACTCTAGGGGCAAGAGTTACCTTTGATTTCGGAAAGTTCTAGCAAAACCACATCTCTGCCCACGACAGGGATTGTTATTCATATGCCTATAACTCACAATACCCAAGATCACAAACTAGTTTGTGTTTGCAAATTTAAAGATTTAAGTTCACATTTCCATGGACACAAAAGTGAACAAGTGTAGCACTAAAACTAAGCGTATAAGTGAAAAATCAGGGCCCTACTCACTTCGGCCGGAGCACATTTTCCAAACAGTGGTATAAAACACAGGAATAAACCTGGAGCGCGTGTCAATCTCTGCCACCTTTATGGGTCACCACCTTTTACAGTGAAAACTCACTTTGTGATTAATCCAAGGTCAAGAGGGTGCAGTGCTACTGATGCATTCTCTCTCCACGTATAAAGAAAACCACTTCAGAATTGTTTTAAAACCTTAGAACTAACACCTTATGCGAAATGTGGCATAAATGAAGGATTTTTATTCAGATTGGAAAATGCCTCGTAACAGAAAATCAGTTTTGCTCATGTTGTCCATTAGGAGTTAAATGGAGTAAGACTTATTAAAAGCATAAGCGCTTCGATACCATGAAGTGCTGCGCTGTGTGGTGTTGTCTTCGAAACCAAGGTAAGCTGAAGAGGTTAGCATCACCCTGATAGGCAGGTGCGGTGAGATGCAGAGTTAGGCACCTATGAGGACAGTTTGGCTTTTCTGTCCATTAAATCCTTCCTGCAGTTGCCTAGAAATACTTCCATGTTTCTCCCCAGTTTCACGTTTCTAAGCTATTTTGCAAGCATATCTCAATTTTCTGTATACTGGAGGCACCTTGTTCATAATCTTCAAAATATTTCTGCCGCTTCTGACAGAGCCAATTAAAAAGTCTTCTCTAACTTGTCAGTGTGAGCCAGGCTGGTTTAACAGATTGATAGCGTGGATTTTAGAGCAGCTTTAGAGGAAGCAAGTTCTCTTACATCCATTAAGTGAATGCTCACCAGTTACATTCACCACGATTAAAATGCTTTTTGCTGTTTTCTGGAGTTATTTTTCTATTCTTATGCTATGACAGTGCTTGTGACACTGGATCATTTCCAATTCATTTACAACAATACATACGGTAATCATGTTCCAAAAAGTCTGGAGGAGAAAAAAAAAACCAACAGCAACCCACCACACCTTGGAAAATGGCAGAAAGGAAACTCCAGTTCAAAGAGCAAAACTCATACACCACCCAGCCACTCTGTTGACTGTGAAAAGGAAAAAGTTTTGGCTTTGCAAACGGAGAACATCTTACAGTATCTTCTGAAAGCTCCTGGACTATACCAGCCTTTCAAAAATAAGGTTTTATAAACCAAACTCATTTACATTTCATCTGATTGAAAAAAAAAAAAAAGTTAGACAAAACATTTAAAAGTCATACACAAGCAGAAATAAAGTGGAGCCACATTACAGATTTTGGGTAAATAAAGCTAAGTTTATGTATCTGAAGACAGAAAAATGTCAGAATTTCCCGAAATACACTACACTAAAATAATACGAGTGACTGAAATAACATGGTATGAATGACCATGATCAACTAGAACACAAAAAAAGAGGATGGAACCACAAACTCATGCTTAAAAATCCTTGAAAATCAGCAAAGGGACCAATATCGATCCATCAGTCACAAGCAATATGCCCGTCAGCACCTTTTGGGGAAGCTGCACCATCAGGAAAATGCATGATTACGTTGTTTGCCACTCTCCACGCGTCCGGGCACAAAACCATCGTTATGAGCTTCCTGTTTCAGATGACTAATGAGTAAAATAAAAATATGTATCTATCTCCTAGAAATAACACACAGACAGTGCAGTTTTCAGGCAGTTTAAGACGATGTAAGTTTGAATCTCTAGGTACTGCTTCAAAACCATGAAACGTTCTTGAAGTCTAACCCTGGTGGTTTTTCTATTGACTATTTGGAGGCACGACTGAATAAAAGTTGCACCATTCCTTTGTAGACTCTGGCAAAGAGGTTAGAAGTTTACACAGGCCAGACTTTAAATAACACACACACCCCCCTCCCTCCAGCCCCCCCACATTAAAGCTACTGAAGAGAAGGAATAAATCATTAGCAGACAAAAGGCAGTTTGCAGGGGCAAGCCTGAGCCCCAAGAGGAGCATTAAGCCTGCAGCCCCTTTCCCTTGCCCTTTTTGGGGGCTGATGGATGGATGCACAGGGCACCCCTCAGGAGCCAAGGGTGGGCAAGTTTTCTTCCGGCATGGACCTGCTCTTCCACCTGCTGTGGCCACACTACAGACTGTGAGCCCTCTTTAAAGGCAAGGTGATAACTTTTTAGAAGACATAAACAAGTACCTTCGGGCATACAAAGGAGGCAGCACTTCCCGGAGGGACTCTCTTTTCCCAAAGAGAGGCAGTCAAAGCTCTGAGAGACATGCTGCTCACTACGTCCTCCCCACTCCGGCTATCCCAACAGCAAAAGGTCATCTCATCTCAGCGCTCTTCACTTTGGCTCTGGCACATCCCCCGTCAGGCCTTCCCCCTCCTCTGCAGATGTTCACAAGCTGTTCCCAGGCCCAGGGCAGAGGAGCAGCAGTGTGGGCAGAGCCCTCAACATCACCTTCTGCACTGCTGTTCACGGTTCAAGCAGGCAACACAGTCATGAGGTTTTTCCCATGCACAACCGTGCAAGTGTAGAGAGGTTCACGCTTTGGTAGTGGCACAAGACCACCGGATAAACCAGGTGATGGTATTTCTAATCTGTAGCATGATTGCTTCTTGTAGAAAAAAAAAAAATCTTACAATTTAGGCTCTGCTTCTGAAGCTGATGAATGGTATTGTCATTCAGTACATATAAAAATCAATATATAATATAGAAGGATATTTCAGATGCAGTTCAGTGCCTTCAGAAGGAACGAGGTTAGTATGACATGTCTTTCCATAATCAGTAATTTCTGAAAGACTATCACAACCTTATGGACTCTAACTTTTACAATGTAGGG
>NW_010423132.1:6573-13819 GCF_000710305.1 Buceros rhinoceros silvestris
TAGGGAAAAGTTTTGATGTAAAGAATTAATAAAAGCATTTCAACCACTGCTGACCTCATGAGCAAAAAAATCATGTGACATCCCTGTTCAGCACATTACCAGAGAAGAACACCTTATTGCAGCAAGAATAACCTCAGGAAAGTTTTGTTGTGGAGGCAGCACAATGATCAAAGCCATGCCTGGGTAACAGATTCTTATGCTCAGGTTCGTGTTTTCTTGGTGCCCTGTAGATCTGAAACTCAATGCATTCTGTGGTCATGGTAGAATCTGGACAGAAATGCCTAGAGGAGGAAGGGAAATGTCTCCAGGCAGTCATTTTCGATGCTTGGAGAGAAGGGCCACTTGGAAGACCTCCTTTGTACAACATCACTCGTTGTTCTCGTAGTTAAGCTCACAATTGGAGGGTCATCATCACCATCAGGGCAAGAGCGGAACTTCTCAGCTAAAAAGCAAAGCATGCTTGTGTACCACCATAAAAAAAAAAAAAATGTGCAGACCAAGATGAATACTGGCAGAGAAACCAACTGAGCTGCGATAAACACTTTGGGGGGAGGGGGAGTACTTGCCACAGCATCACCATCTTGCTTCTGCTGCAACAGCATCATCTAGCTGATCTTACTACAGAGCTAATGGAATAAACGGAACAGGAAGTATAAGGGGGGAAAAAAGACAAGATATGATTTATTATGTACTATAAAAGAACCACTGGTTTAACTGTCTGCATTTCAGTACATCCTGACAAAGAGAGAAAAAAATACCAATATTTATCATAAAGCAAGAGTTCTTTTAAAAAAATAGAGAACCAAAACCCAAGCTGTACTTGCTGCTCAATTAAAAACCAAATGAAAGCACATTTGTGAAGAAGTAATGTGAAGGCACCGGTGGATCTTAGAAAGGAACAAGTTCATTTCTAAAATATTTAGGTAAGACAGGCCATCTTTTAAAATGCTATGGGAACAGCACATGTGTCCCCCTCTAATGAGTGGCAAGACTAATAAATCATGAACACTGAAATTAGGAGCTCCGAGGGGGGTTCTACCTCTTCATCTGTGACAATTAATGTGTCGCCCTCACAGCAGCCCAGAGGCAAATTCCTTATGCTATTTTTTATGCATGTATTGTTTTAAAACACATCTCCTCCAAAATTACACTTGACGTTTCTTTAATGGACCGACTGGCACTCCAGCCAACCAGCATCACAGATTTAAAGACATCAGACATGATAAGGATCTTATAAAATTCACCTAATGCTCCATTTTCCTCCCAATATAGAGGGATAATTTCTCCCCCTCAGAAGAGGAATTGAAGTATCTGGGTTTTTTTTACTTACTACCAATAGCACTCTTCACACAGGAAGACATTTCTCTCAGGGTTCATCATGAAAAATTCATGATGAAAAGCAGTGCAAAATAGTCTATGGTTGTGACCTATATTCACAAAACAATGTAAATGTAAACGAAGGGATAACGAGGGAATGATGAAATGTAAATACCCGTTCCACAGCGCACACAGAAATCAAAAGCCTCACCTGAGGGTAAGCTTATACCATGCCTAATTTTCAGGTTAGCCCCTGATAAAGGCTGATAAAGATCACAGCCTGCATCATTTGCCCGGGCTTTAAAGTTTTCTTTAATACCTTTACACACCACTTGTGTGTAAATCGACATTGACTCACACTATTTCCCGGGGTTTTTTCCTCGGTTACTTTCATCACCTATTTTGTGACATCCGCAGACAAGCAGCACTACTCACATAAGTCATCTTACTAAAAAAATCAGCTGGATCACTCAGCAGACCAAGCCTGAAAGATTGTCTCTCCCTATAAACGAGAGGAGAGGAAGATGTTTAGAGCAGTAAACGAGGACTCACTGCAGCAGTTTTCTGCCAGGGGGTAGGACACCGTCCTCTCCCAACCCGCTCCTACACAAGGACTGCCATCTGCGTAGCTGAGACAGCAGAAGAGGACCGCGTCCTTGCCACCCTCGCCACGGTTCACCCCCAGCTCATTCGTTTAAACCAGCAAATGAGGGCACTGTAACACTAAGTCCTAGGATGGATAATTGCCTGGATTTTATATTGATTCACCTTACAGGAAATAGCGACTATCAATGGCATTTTTCACGTAACCGCACAGCTGGTTTTGCCCTGCCCCTCTATGCTCATTTACGAGCGCATGCCAGTAGCCATGCTACTGAAAAACAGCCTCTCTCCTGCAAGTGTCATCCAGACTGGGAGATGATACACTGGTATCTCCAGCATCACACATCCAAGCCAAGAGAAGCACAAAATGAGAGCAGGTCAGCATCTTACAGGAGAGCACTGAATGGGTCTTGGCCCTGGGAGCCAGCGTGCCCCTCCTCCTCAGCTGCTATTAGAGATCAGGAATGAAGATTAAACAAGAATTCACAACCTGACTCTGGTGTCCTACCCAAAGGCTTCAAACTCCAGCTCTTTCACAGCAGAAATAATTTTGCTGCCTCAGTGACAGCAATCTCCACAGGAACTGAGCAAGGAAGGGGAAAAAAAAATCTTTAATAAATGGCTACAAGTTCTTCAGCTATCACACAAATTATTCAGGACTTTAAATCAATATTTGAGATACAAGTCTTGGAGTTCTGAATCAAAAGGAAAAAACCCAACTTTTAAAGATACGGAAAGATGGAAGTGTCTCTGGCTATGTTTCAAAACCCCTGCTATTATTTGCAATATGCTAGGAAATTCATGAGCACGTCTCTTCTTGCATCAGGCTCTGTAGCTGTTTCTTTCATTCCAGTGACTCTGGATGTGACTAACACCATAAGCATATGAATGCCACACTACAGCATGACCAGTGCTTACCTACTGGGACCTGAGGTGGTAAGAATTGCATTTGCAGGTCAGAGGCTGCTATTAAATCTTTGGGGGCTGTTTACACACTTTTCCAAGGCCCTCCAAGAGTACTAGGAACTTTTTGCTGGCTACTGCTTCTAACCATGGAAGTGTGGCACTCACTGGAGAGGAGGCAGCTGCCCTGCAGAGACTGCAAGCCCAGGATAGATAACTTGCCATAGAAAGCACAGTCTTATTTGTCACATCCCCTGCTACTCCAGCCGCAGCCCACCCAGCAACAGCTGGCCACGTGCTCTCAAGATGCACAGCAAGAATAATTTCGCTAAGTTGCCTGCTGCCTCAAGTCTCCTGCCTGACATCCAGGTTCTTGTTGCACAGATAATACAGTAACATTCATGTGATCTCTGAAAGCTTCCTATTACAGTCTAAAAGAGGGGAAAAAAGGAGAGAGAAAACCCTGGTGAGGATTCTGTGAAGCAGATGCAAGCTGGAGGAACAGATCATTATGAATTTTATTTCTTCATACTTACACTAGAGAACTCTAGTGGACTACAGAAAATTAATGAGGACCAGTATTAACCACGTAGCCGCTCCCTCTGTATAATGAGGACGTAGGCATTAAAGCCCCCTGCTGCTCCACTCAAAGCAGATGGGTAATGCTCAGCAGCCCTGGATTTGAATGCATCTGGTAGTCAAATGTCACCTTTCACAAAGCTCCTTCTCAGTCTCTAGACAGAGGCTGCTGGTGAGGTTCTTCAAGCTACAACCCACACAATTCAAGCCTCCACGTAACCCTCGCAGAATGGAGCTCTGACACACTTAAAACCTTGGCGACAATGAAAACGAGGGGTTTTCATACTGTCTTGCAGTAAAAAAAACAAGATACCTTGGACTGGATTTGCAAAATTGCTGAACCACCTTCCTCAAAGAAATTATGTGATGTGAGCCATGTACCTGCAAATGCACCAGAAATCAGCAAAACAAACAGAACTCCTGACCAGGAAAGTCTGGCTTTCACTTAAACACTTGCTTCATCACCAGGGGAAAAAAAAAAAAAAAAAAGAAAAAAATCACTGCCACAGCACCAGTGGACGGTTATAAGTACACAAAACTTTACAACGACTATTTTGCTGGATTCTGAGCACTCAAGGCTTTTCTATATCTTAACTGGGCGTTTAAAAAGATAAATGACTTTTCTCGACATACTGTTTGTTCTACAGAAACAGCGACAGCTACGAGTTTTGCACGAGAAGCATTGGTGAAACGGCGCACATTAATGAGTACCTGGGGACTCTTCATTAGATGAACCAGTGACAATAGGGTAGTGGTTAGCGCACAAGCTTATTTAAAGGCCCTTTCACATGGGCTCACAATGGGGTCGCTGGGGCCAGCCCAGTCCCAGGCCGGCTGGGGGGAACCTTTGTCCACCAGCTCAGCTCTCGGCAAAGGGTTGAGGCAAAGCAGCGCGTTGGCTCCTTCGGAGATGCAATCCATCGTATGAAAGCGCATCTGTAGGGCTCACACCAGACATCTGTGTGTGACCCAAACGCGCAGGGTGCACACGCGAGGGTGGGAGATTGCTCCCTGTTTTAGGACGTGGCTCCTCAGATGGGTAAGGCAGGGAGCGAGGGACTGAGCAGCTGCTGTGCTCCAAGACCTTCACGTCAACGACGGCGTGTTTGTAGGTGCGTGCACCACGGCGCAGGGATGGAAAGGCGGCCACCGAGCTGAGGAACACTAACACTGCAAAATGGCAGCCGCGTCGCCCGCACAGCCTGACCCAGAGGGCGGCCGTATGGCGAGTCTGCTCCCGGAATGAGCTGCGTGCAGCCCAGGAACGGTTGTCACCAGGCTCGCAGCTGCTGCGAAAGGCCTCTCAGACAAAAAACAAAGCGAGGGACCGCTGTGAGAACACAGCAAGACCCAACACGCAGGAAAGGCTGTCAAAGGCTCCCAGCAAACTAGCAAAAAATTCAGGGCATTTTATTCCTCATCTTAATTCGGGGTAACAGCTAGGCTGCAAATGAGGAGGTTAAAATGTTTTGTTATGTAAACACGGGCAAAACTGTAACTTTAATTTGATTGCATTCCTTTAAAACGCCAATTTCAACAGCCATTCCGTAACAAACTTGTTCAGATTACCATCTAAATCCGTACCACAAAAGGTTCCCATGATCAAAACAGTGTTTATCAAACACACACAAATCCTTAAAAGAAAAAGTAAAGGCTTTAAGGAATAAACTCAACCAAAACAAAAAAACCACAAACAACATTACAAATGCATTGCCCTCAATTTGCATAACTTTACTGACTCCAAAATCTTCCAAACCCAATACAATTCATTAATCGCCTACAGATAATCAACCCTCAATACCTAATACATCCTTTAACTTCATGCCACCTTGCACTGGCCAAACCCAAACATTCTTTCAAATATTAAATAATTAAAATCGATTACTCGGGCCACAGATAAGATGTCTGTATCAAAATCTGCAAGTTTATTGCTTTATCACTGGTTATGAACAGGGATAAAGCTTTCAAAAAGGTTCTTCAGATGGTTTATTTTTCAGCAGTTTTCCAAAACTATGAGGTTATTTCCCACCTCCCCTCACAAATTGTAGGTCTTTGTTCAACATTCTTTTAGCTTTTACCATGGCAAAGAAAAAAAAAGCAATGAATTGTGGGATGCCTCTTACTCCGGGGGAGAGGTTTTGAATGGAACAGCTGTCCAGAGGCCAGGCGAAGAAACACACGCCCCTCTGAGAATAAGGAGCTTTTTGTGGGGAAGGAATAAGAATTCAGAAGAAGAATTTATGGAATTGGGTAGATACAATAGAAGGTTAAAGAGAGGATTTCAATCAAGAGCAATGGGGGGAAAAAGGTGCTGTAAAAGGGAAGGGAGACATCACCAGCCAGCCCAGCAGAGAGCAAAAAGCTGAAACAGTTGTTCGATAAAAATATGTAAAGAGTCTGGGCGAAGGAGAGGAGGAGTTCACGACAGCCTTGGCCCCCATGAGCATCCCGAGCGCAGGCTTGCGCCACGGCCGGGCTCCCCTTCGCGCTCCCTTCCACAGGCTGACACCACCTTCAGCAGAAACAAACCGTGAGGGACTGGGTAAAGGCTCTCTGGGACAGCAGGAACTAGGGGCTGGACCGCTTCTGTGGTCAAAGGGAGCAGTGAACCCAGAATTATCTTCAAAAGGGCCTATTTTGGAGAAAAATGTGGTCCAGTGCTGCAGACTTGTGCTGGGCGCACTCTGGGTCCTATCGACTGCAAGATGTTAAAACAAAGCTTTTGTCAGAGCATCCTGCACTTCCCTCCAAGACGAATCTTTCTCACCTCAAAAGGAAAAGAAAAAAGAGAAAAGTGGTTCTCAGGCAGTGCATACCTGCACTTGTGAGCGATCCAGCACGCAGGTCGCACACTCGCAAAAGGCATTATTAATGAACACCACCAAAACAAATCCCGTGTTGCAACGCTCCGGAGCGGGTATCCTTGTTGAAGGGTCATTTAATGCTTGACACTAAGATACAGGACAGTGCCCGGGTGGAATATGCTTCACCTATCTCCCACGTCACTGCCCAGGAGCCCAGCAGCTGCTTACAGGACAGGGAGGAAGCGCAGCATCAGGCACAGAAGGCTGGCATGCCCCTAAAGCTGCATGGGAGCCACTCTAAAAACAACAATTTTCAGAAGTTTACCTCAATCTGATGTCCTCCCCATCATGTACTTACACAAATATGTTCTTCTATATGTTGTAATAAAAATAACAAAGTGCTAATGCAGGTGCAATACTACACTTCTGCATAATTTTATGCCATGTTTAAGAATCCAGTTAGATTTTTCATATTTCTCAGCCAAAACGGAAATAAAAGGAAGTGGCAGGTATTGGAGTTTATGAACTTCCTTAAATCCCAGCTATGAGGTTGGTTAAGCACGCAGTGCTCAAATGCTCCAACTGGGGGTGGAAGGTTACCCAGCGCTCACCGCTTCAGAGCAGGTATTTTTTTCCCCCCACGCTGCATTAACAGCAGAACTAAATAGAGCACCTCAGGCCAAAAAAAAAAAAGCCACCAACCAAAAAAACCCACAACTTGGAGGCCCTGTTTCATTAAAGCATTTCCATGCCACTGAAGTTTGGTGTTATTTAAGCGCGTATTGTCCATACTTTGCTGGAACGTGGCTGGTACACAGTCTGTGCAAAATGATGAGCAGCAGAAACGAAACTTGTTACCCCCGTGCATAAATGGTACCCAGAGTCGTGACCCAGCAGGAGTGACAAGAGATCAACGCCCAGCTGTTCTTGCCAACCACCCCAGTGCCACTCACACCTCTATCGACGCTCGCCGGTCTGAAGCAAGCGCTGCCAGAGAACGAGTTTCACTGCACAGACAGGAGATAATTTACAATAATTCA
>NW_010423132.1:13993-16449 GCF_000710305.1 Buceros rhinoceros silvestris
GTAAGGCACCCATTTTTCTAGATTTCAAGCACTTTATAAAGGTGCAAGGGTTTATTTATATTAAGCGAATGCTGCATCAGCAGTTTGACAGTAGCAAAAATTCTGATGCTGAGAACGACTGCTACTCTGCTGCCCTTAATCTCTATCGCTATAAAACGAAGCTTGGCATTTCAGCATGGCAAGGTATGATTCATAACTAACCATCACTCTTATTTAGCTTTGGAAATGTCAAACATTGTAATGAACAGGCGATGCTCGTGGGTCCACACATTCCAGATGTAGAGATTTATGTGAACCCTGCATCACTAAACACTGACAAGTTATTTGTAGCCACATGTTTTAAAACCGCCTTTGTAGTTTCATCATATTCAGCACAGCCAAACAGAATGAGTCAGTCAGTGCTCCTGACCTTAGCCAAGACAACGAATAAAAAAAACAGTGTTGGTTCATTATCTTTTCACATTCCAAATCCAGCTGTTCTAAACATACCAATAAAAACATGAGTTCTACTGCCTGTTGTTCACAATGCGACTTTTATTCTTCCTGGAAAAACAGCCCCTAGAAGCCTAGAGCAGACGTTACCCAGTTCTCAGCCATTCACACCACCTACGGTTATATTTACAGCGCTTTCTTCACTCTACTTAAGGAGGCAGGTATTTTTAGCCGTGCCACGATGCGTGTTTAAGAGTCGATTAAAATAAATACTCCTACAGCATTTCCATTTGAGAACTCCACATCCCACATGCTCTTCTGCTGGACCAAACCACACATAAGATGATGCCAAAATATTTTCTCACAAAATAGACACATCCAAACGTCCCCCGACCAGAAGCTACCCTGATGCTTTGCCAAGAGCCCAAAGCAACCAGTAGGAACTGTGAAACGCAGTTGTCTTCCTTACTAATGCGGAGGGGAAACCCTTCCATGCAGAAAGCACAGGCCCTGGGTACGACACCGCCCCACGGTTTGAACCCGCACGCATCACGGGCCATACCCGTACCACAGAGGCACAAGAAGCAGGAACGCTTGGTAGATTATCACGTGCTTCACTAAACCTACTCTGGTTTTCACTACTTCTTTGTGATAAAGGAAGAAGAAAAAAAAAAAAATCAATGGAGGAACAATGTGAAATCTAAAAAGCAGCTTCATGGTTTCCGTTTAACTTGCTGGTAACGTATTTTTATCTTTTTGACAAAGCTGGAAAATTTTAACATTATCCACACTCAGAAATAAGGATATCCATAATTACTACCAGTGTTAGGTTTATCAACCTTCCAACTCACACCAGTGTCTGTTCAAAACAAAATTATTCTCATTAATTTTTCTTTACTTTGCCAGATACTTTGCATCCCATCCTCCAACTGGGGACAAAATCCAGACTTCCGTATGGGCTGTAGCAGTAACGAATGTACCACATGTTTGCTAAATTTAGGGTCTTGCTCCTTGTCCCCACTGCATGGACAGGTCTAGAGAATGCAGCAAGCCAACGGATTCAGGAATTAAGGTCTATAGGTTTTCTCTTCTTGTTTGGAGTAGCGGGGAGCATTTGCTTTTGTTTGAACTTTTTGGGTTCTGAAGGGAAGGAAAAGAGCAAAGCAGAAGACAGAAAAACCGTCCATCTAAGGGTTTTGTTGGGAGAATCCAGTTTTTAAATAAAAACTTTCTTATAAACTGTCATCTTACATTTACTGCTTTTGTTCTCTAACAACACAGAATTAAGGAGCCATTTGGAAGAAAACACTCCATTAATTGATGATCATGTAAAAAACGTTTAGCAGCATTTTATCTATTATCAGCAAAGTGAAAGCGAAGGAAAACCCCACACACACATGCACAGAAAGTGTTCATTCCTCAGAGAAACACTTGGGACACCAGATTCATCACTGCATCGCCCATCAGAAAGATTTTTAAGCAAAGAGAAGGAAATTACCTTCATATCCTTCAAATATTTGTACAGATCCTTAACTCCTACTCTGTTATTAATGCCACTAAGTTCACAAGTTTCCACAAGCAATTCCAAAATATAGACTTCAAGATACACATTTTGTTCCTCTCTGGACCCAGGGAAACAGGCCTCTAAACTTAAAGTGGGAAGAAAAAAAATAATTCTCATGTTAGTGATCTTTGAGACATTTTTATTTGAAGTTAATTATCCTTACAATAACTCCAGCATTTTGCCAGAAATTCTATTTATATTTAGTGACTGCGATTGACCCTGTTGGTGATCATGCCCTGTAGTGTTTAGAATTACTAGATCTTCACCTACTGCACCAGCTAGTCTCTCACCCCAGAAGACGAAAAACAAAAAACCTGTCTTCCAGGTTGCTCTTAATTTTGAACAGAATAGCCACTAAGCTGAAATAAATGGAAAGCAAAATACCCTCTGTATCAGCAGACTGCCTTTGTCAAATGCTCAAACCTCAGCCATAAATCCACCAGCCTCCCCCCACTCAGCG
>NW_010423132.1:16502-30164 GCF_000710305.1 Buceros rhinoceros silvestris
CAAAACCCCCAGCCATAATCCCCCCAGCCTCCCCCCACTCAGCGAGCTGATATTTCTGTGGAAATTCAACACCAGATTTACTAATTTTTTACTTACTGTAATTTCCTCAAGCCTAAATAAGCCCATGCCTCACTCTCCAGTTAGCTTTAAACAATGTTACTTCAAGTAAATATTGAACTATTACATGCTTTTTCAAAATCAAAGTATTTATCAAGTCAGTCTTTCAGAGAAAGGCTTTTGTAAATAATAAATTTCATTTTTATCTCTAAATAAAATTGTAAATATATATTTTACAGGTTTTAGCTCCTAGTTCATACAATCAACTGCTGTGATTTTATTAGTGCATTTGGATAGCAAAAAGAAGCAGGAAGAAGTGAAGCCCACCCAACCATTTTTACAAAAAACAGCCAAAGCTCAGAACCAAATTACCAACAGTTCCTCATCCTGTTTCTCTACTTAACATTTCTTCCTACGCCTACACCAATTCCATTTCACTGGTTTTATACCGGGAAGCAAAAACTAGCCAAACAAACCCGATGGAGGTACCAAAACCACAGAGTAGCCGCATTTACAAACTACAGAAGGGGAACCCGGAATAGATAACGAACGCCATCCCACCCGTGTCTGCATGACAGCACAAACACACTTAACAGCTTGACTTCACCCCCAGCACTGAAATCCTCCACTGGGACCATTTCCACCACAGACACTATACATGGTGTACGTATCCTCATTTGTCGGTTGACACGGTAAAACCAGGCTTCGGGCGGGTCTGCGGACGACAGCCTGGAAGGGAACAAGGAAAGGCTCCACGTGCTGCTCCACAGGACTTTCGTTTCCAGGTCTGCACAAATAAAAATCACCAAATTGAAAGAAAGTGCAACGAGACTCAAAAGGTGGGCAAGAGCAGCGTGGTAAAGCCTTGGGGGACAGCATGTGAAATGCCGACAGCTCATCCCTGCCCCACTGCCAGCACAGAGCAGAGCCTGGCGCAGGCCAAGCGCAGGGGCTGCAGCGCTAAAGGCTCCCCCACTCCCCAGGACAGTCCCCGCCTGCAGCTGTACCAAGTGGGAAACCATCACACCCTGATTAAAAAACAGGAAAAAAGCAAGCCTCTTCCTTTTATGGCAGAGCAGGAGGTGACAGCAGGATTATTGTGGCACGTGGAAGCCACATGAAAGGACTGCTACTGTTAAGAAAAGAACTAACGATGATTTAAAACATTTCTTCACCTTCTACTGGGGAGTTTTCCCCGTCATGCAAGAAGGACGCACAATGAAGATCACTAAATATAGAAAAAGTTTCTTGGTTTGAGCTAAGCTATCTTATTAGACAACACTTGGAACCAGAAATCTGACTCATCTCCTAAATACCTTAAATGACCTCTATTTACATTATTTTAGCTCACATAAATTAACACATTGCTAAATTCTCCCAAAATATTTTTTTTTTTGCCTGGGAGCTATTATACACTATTTTATTCCTCGTACATAGCAAAGACGAAAGATCTAGCTGCAGAGACGTAAACTTAATAACGCTGTGTGATAGCTTCTAGCCTCAAACACGGGTCAACACGTAAAGACTCCACCTAGATATAGAAAGCCATGGCTATCAAAAATAACATTCTGCTCTGGAGTCCTTTAAAACTACATCAATTTTTTTTTAAAGACCTACACAGATCTCCGCTAGGTACTTCTAACTGGATAGAGAAATGAACTATGACTCTTTCTTAAAAAATGCTCACCTAATATCTCTACATTTCTTCACTAAAGAGAAATTAGGAAAAAATATTATCCTCTCCACTGATCTGTTTCTTAGGAAACACCACCCTTCGAAATGCAGTCCTGATATCTTTGGATTCAAAAAGACCGTTATCAACAGATTACCCTTTATTCAACGCAAAAGGAACCATTCTTTAATATTCACCAAACAAGAAAAGAGCTTTTAATAAATCTGATATTTATGCAATATTCAACTCCCATCTGATACCGCGGACAAGACCCAATTCATCAGACGTGTTTCATATTACCTGCGTTTCAGCCAGTGCAGCAGGTACTGTTTGAACAGACAGGGCTCTAGATGATTCTCATTTTCTCCTTTCAGCATTGCTCCAGTGACCCAGCAGACAGAGGTTTCTGTACAGCTATCAAGCGCTGACAACTTCTCAGGAGCCCTCTCCTTCCCCGGCTCAGGGCTTGCAGCAGAGCCATCCATCACTTTCCCTAAAGAGAAATTTGAACACAGGCAGCCGCTTCTCTCGGGCAGACCCCACCACAGACATAGCCTGGAATATGCCACTTATACTTGGAGCCAAGCCCTGTGACAAAAGGGCCACGCGGCTTGTGGCTCGCTCTTTCATTTTGACATCAGAGAGGGGGGAGGAAAAAAGAGAAAAATAAAACAGCACAAGCATGGGCACACTGTTCTTCAAAAAAATCCATCAACTTAAAAGAGGCATTTTTCTAGCACGCCAAATCCCAGCATAACGTGAGCCCAAGAACTCGCAGAGTTCTGCCCCTTTCTCTTTGCGGCTACTGGCCGCTGAACAGCGAATAGCTGACATAGAACCTAAATATCCGTGCAAACTACTCCCGGTACTCGAGACATTCCCTTGCGAATAAGCCCTGTTTTGCGTATCACACCAAATAAACTGTGCACATGGAGTCTGCAAAGGGGATGCCAGAGGATGACACCTGTGGGGGCACTGCAACCCAACTCGCCTAAGCTAAAAGGTGCCCTAAGAGGACAAAGGGCTCGTGTTCAAGAACCTGCTTGACAGAAGAGAAATACCAGGCATGCTGCTCTATTGGCACGGCACACCATAACTAATTCTGAGAAGTTTGTGCCAAAGGCAGTAGAGTTTCCCATGTCAGTTCAAGCCAAACTCAACCATCAGCTCTGGGAGCAAGCACTCCCAGTACTTCTAACCGGATAACCAATGTCGAATTCTGAGGCACCCTGTCAAATAAAGCAGTCCCTGCAGCTCCTACAGGAGGTCAGCATCACTGGGACTACCCAACACCAGGCCACTGCTTCTCTCTTTTTCCCTTCCCAGTTTGTTACAGTTATCCCCCAAGGCCTCCTCGGGCAAAACAGCTCAGTCTGCTGCGTGCTCTTTCTCTCCTGCCGTTTTAGGTGCCACCCCTCTGAATCCTATGTTCCTAAACAGATACACACATCTAACAAATGAGCCTTAAAAGACCCGTGTTGCATCTTGGAAATCCAATTTCCATTTACAGCCAGGCAAAGTATCATTTCCATCATGCAGCAGAAACCCCTGAAGAACTGGATTTCTGTTTTGCCTTACTTTGCTCTTTACACACCTACAAGCCCTGGGGATTGCCATCCATTTCTAACGGTGCAGACAGTTTCTTCTGTCACTCCTTCCTGAAGAGAGCGTCAGCAGGTGACAACCCATGTGCTGTTGATGCCGTTCAATAATTTAACACAACTAATACAGATCAATCCGATTTCACATCCTTTTTAATAGGCACTTTCTAATTTTGACACGGGGGCACCAACCCTTTAGATGCGGCTACTGCAGGCTAGTCATATATATTTAAATCCACAGTGCCTGAAACCCAAGTTCACTGAACTTATTAGACCATTTGTGCACATTGTCCCCCGTAGAGATGGTACAGCTGATGACAAACGTTTTTAGCAACACCAATGTAACTAACTCAAACCTACTTGGCCCAAAGACTCGTTTTTTCCCCCCATACGAGCAAGACAGGCTATTTGGCACGGTGTGTGTTTTAGTTCTGGGATATGCAAGAAGAATTAACAGCTTCTTCACTCACCCTGTTCCTCCGGGACCAGTTTAGAAGACCTCTGATCTTCCTCTTACCTTTTTGATCCTAAGTGACGATCAAACCCCCGTTCAAAAAGTTTAACATTGTACAAATCACAATTCGAATGCCTTTAATACAAATCCTGCCTAGGAGAGACACAGTTAAATTGGCAGCACCGGATAGGAATATGCTGCCTGTCTCCATATAACTCTCTGGAATCTCTCTAGCACTTGAAGTCCACATTTAACCAAAACCAGAGGTGCAACTTCCAGTTTTTCTTTTAAACAGCATAGAAAATGCATCTTCACCAATTTTTTTTTTTAAATTTGGTCACGATTCATAGAAATCACATCACCCAGCTACCACCTGGGTCTGTATGCAGTTTGCAAATCACACACTGAGAGCTGACAATAAAAGTTCTCCCGTTATCTGTAACACAAGCGGGCGCTCCCTGCTCTGAATGCCTCTCCATCACAGCTCCCAATTAACCCCTGAACCCTCTCAAGTCTGTATCCAAGCACGGGACAGCAGCCCCCACCTTCCTGTGCGGTACCTATACATCTTGCTCAGCTAACAGAGAAGGTGGCAGGCACTTTCATCGGCTTTGGCACACTCCTAGGACAGCACCACTAGCTCTTTCCAAATGCACTTGAAGCATCCCACTGCTTGCTTTCTTCCTTGTGCCCAGGATATTTAATTTATATGAAAGATTTAGGTTGATTCTGTCAGAGTTATTTTGATTTTTTTTTTCTGAGAAACTATATCAGAAGCCAAAAATAAATCTATGGCTGTCAAGAAATGACCTTTTTATAAAAAAAAAAAATAATGTAGCAGCAAATATGCAAAAAGCCACATGCTAAATTTCTGCTGCAAATACTTGTCAAAATGCTAATGATGCAATAATGAGATTTGCTTAAAATTCTCTGTTCCACCAACACCTCTAAGTAGCAAACAACATTTCTTTTTAGTTAATTATACTGGTCAAAAAAAAAGTTTCTGTATGTTTAGCCTCCACTGAGACCAGACTATCCCTGCTCTGCTGATTCTTGATCTTGCTCACTGACTCCCAAACGAACAAGCCCTTCCAGCTCTCCTCTGGCCTGCACTGTCCACTGGCACAGCTCTGGAAGATCTGCAACTTCTCAGCTTTATTTTGACGTGAGTTTCTTTAGCTTCTGAAAAAAAGTTTTTAGCATCTTTGTTGACTATAGCATTTGAGTTATAGGTGAAATTGAATAAAAACAAGAAGACATATATATATGTGGATTGGGAGGATGACAGGGAACACCCAGCATTCTCTTTACACAGACAGCCACGAGTCCTACCAGCAAGGAACAAAGGGTTTCGTCAACAATAGCTTTTTTTAATAGATGATAGTTTAATTTTCTGTCACAGTCCAAAAAGAAAATAAAAAGGAAACAGAACACTGTCTATTACAGAATGCATACAAATCTACCAAAGCAGATTTCATCACATAAAGTCCATTGTGGAATTCAGTGCCACTGGGTGTGAGAAATACTACCAGTCCTCACTGGTTCAAAGTGATGGGAACAAAAATCCTTAGTGGTTAGTAGCTACAAAGACTCTCAGGCAAGTCCAAGGCTCACAAGCCGTAAGTCAGTGCAAGCCAGGAAAATGTAAATACAAACTCGGCCTGTTCTCGTGCTCTTTCTGAAGCACCCACATCAACTCAGTGAGGATCTTGAGCATACCAGCCTTTAATCGAACCACTTATACCCCCTACGATAAAGTTCCTGAACTACCAATTACACTGCTGTTGCCTTTGGGCATATTGTTGTACTCAGATGTGCCACCAAAAGAAAAAAAAAGTATTCTCATGCATTTGTTATTCCTTTTCTCACCCCAAAGCAGCTGTAGATACAAATAACAACGTGAAGTTCGTAACTGAGTAGACAATGCAATCCCCAGTCAGTTCATACGTTCACCAAAACTCCCTCTCCCAAAGGACAGGGAAAGGTTGAGAGAATTGATAACTCGCTCCTCCCAGGTCTTGACTTTGCAGATTTCATTCACAGCAAACCAGAGACCTTCAAGGATTCCAGTTCCAACAGTGATATTACAAAGAGGGAAAAAATAAAGCAAAACAAAAAAAAAAGAAAAAACCCACTCCACACAACAGCACACCACACAAAACACCCAGAAATCCTGTAGAGCTCACGAGTTGAGATCTTGATCCTGCCGCCGAAGCACCCAACCTGAAACTAAAGATCCTGGTATAATGATTAAACAGCTCCCACGGGGAAACAATACACAAGAGAGGACTGTCTATCACCTCTTCGAGCAAAATGGTCAGAACTGGGGGAAGAAAACGAACTCCCACCACACAGGCAGGAAAGAAAATCCTCAAACAGGGATGTAACAACTCTCTGCCCAAATGGTTTATTGAGACAGATCCCAAATGACATTCCCATTCCAAATTGACCAATGAACACAACTGGTGTGGAGGGAGGGTTCTTCCCAAGATTTCATTGCACTGCATTTCAGAAGCATCTCTTAGTCCAGGGGGAAAAGGATCCAGCTACAGACACCACACATGAAAGCCTGGGCAGAGCCAAAAGCAAAGCAAACGTTCTTGCTATCCCCACAGTGCACTCAGGGAAAGGACGAGTACTTCCTACAGCCATAAAGCCCCAGTTCTGCCCTCTGTAACCCAGCCAGGGATAGGTGCCATCAGCTGAGCACATTTATCACAAGGATCACAGTCCCATGGACTGGTGTGCCCAGTCTAGCCATCCCCTAGTCCTTCCTCTACTGCAGGAATAGTTCACTCCTCCAGCCGAAGTCCCACCACAGAGAAATTCTTCTTTTCCTACCACCCCCTTTTTAAGTTAAGTTTGCACTCAGAATTATTAATATACATCAGGTTAGATTTATTGCATCTAGGCGTGGACCAGGCAACCTCAAGCAACTCATCAAGTCACCTGCAGCATCACAGCGCTCATCGGTGGTATTGCCAGATTCTAAAAAGAGTTTATGATGGGGTTACCTGGGATTATGCCATCAGCGTCCTTCGGAAAATGAGATAACTGACTGTCTCTCAGTTGGATTAACTGCTGCAGAGGGGTCTGTTTTTCAAACTGCATTCCAAAAAACATCACGCTTCTCACAACCAAGAACAAAGCAAGAGTGTCTGCTCGCCCTGCCCCTCTTCAGCATAATCGGAGCCATGGTCTGAGACACACTGACGCATACTAAAATAGATCCCACAAAAGAACTGTGGGTGATACCCTGATGCTAGTCTCCAACCCTCAACAACCCAAATTAGAAGAACTCGTTGAAAACCTTGTGAAGCAGCCCAGATGTGTGAATTTACTGGAACAAGTCCCAGACAACAAGATTAATTAAACGCACGTGAATCTGGACTCGCTTGTTCACTGCAGTTAAATGGCAGTCCCTGGTGTCAAAACATCTAGGAATTCTAATCCCCAGAGATTACAGGCAAATCGTTAAACTTGGACCCAGTCGTCCACAAATCACTAACGAGCCTGCGGGCACTCCCTAAACCTCTGGACTAAAACAAACCTGAGGAAAAGCGCACATGCTGCACTAATAAACAGTTGTTCTCCAGGGAGTCCCAGGCCTAATATTCCGATATTATTTTGAGAGTATCAGGTATGGGGGGCGTTGTTTAGTTTTTAAATGAGAAACAGGCACCGTGATTACTTCAAGAGTCTTTGATAAAGTCAAGAATAGGAAAAAGGAGGGAGAAAGGCTTAGCGAAGCAGCACCACGCTACTTTTGTAATAAACTAAGCCACATAGCATAAGCTAATTGTGAACAAAATCCAGTGAGCAAGAAAGGTATTTCCCCCATCTTCTACATACAGTTCTCTGCTCTCCTGCCTCATGCACGTAGACATTGAGATAGCTGTCAGACTGTATACTGAAAGGATCCCCTATCTCGCCTCAAATAGAGGCCTCATGCAGTTAAAGCCAGGTGTAAAAGAATAAAATGAACAGACAGTGCCTGCCACACAGACACACTCCAGCAATCTCCTGCATCCACGTTAGACAAACAAAGGGAAACCTTGATTTTCCCCACACCTGTCCACTATTTGATACATCAAACCAAGTAGTAACTTCTTTTACTCTATTTCTGACCCAATCTAATGTACTTTACTGAGTATTTCAGGAGATGCACCCAATTTAAAACACACAAACAAAAAAAAACCCCACACATATTAAACACCATCCATACTCACAGGAATTTCCACGTGGATTTCTAGTTAAAGTTATTACTAATAAGTGCAGTAAGATTACCAGCAAGCGCAATGCTACTCTGCATGCATCAAAGATGCATCTTTGTGTGCCTTTTTCTTCTGCTTATCTACCCTGTTCGGAATGTTAAACTTCTGTGCTATGTAAATGAAAATATTTAATTATGCAAAGCAAAGGGGAAAGGCTTACGTTATTATAATTGAGTTAAATTCTTTCTGCTTTAAGCTCAAATGCTGCGAACATAGCTGAGCATCTGCTAAGAATTTCAAAGTCTTAAACTGCTGCTTTATAAGTTTTAAGAGCTACACGTGAACAATTTGAAGCCTTTTGATGTTAATAAAATTACTCTAATGTATTCAGTTTTCATGGTTAAAATTAAAGGAAGTCTGAAAGCTCAATGCAAATCCAAGGCAAGAAGCAAATTCAGAAAGAAATTGCTCATTTGCTGCAATTTTTCAACTCCTGTGGTAACCAGCATTTATAACTGCAAATGAGCAAAATGAGCAAACGACTAGCGAAGCTAAAAGTAAAACCACCTCAGGAAAACAGCACCTGAAGAGCACAGACCTGTTGGTAGAAAGAGGCCCCGAGAACCTCATGTTTATACATACAGGTGCAATAATGAGGATCTCATGCAAAGGTCAGTGGGACACGTTGAAGATTGTAGCCATTTCAAAGGGATAGTTGAGTGTCTCAGCACAGTCGGGTGAAGACAAGACAACAGCTACACCAGTGCTACGAGCAGTAAAACAGAGTGTCGAAGAAGGGTACAATTTTATAAGCAACCTTCACTGAATCTTCACACTAAAACAAACAAGTCACCGGCTTCGCTTTCTACCGGGGTACAGAAATACAGATAGTCCAAAGAAGCTGAAATGCTCACACAACCTGAACAGAGGCAGAACATCCCTCCTGATCTTCTGCCAGCTCCACCTGCTGCAAAGCTGCCATTTCGCAGATCTGAGCCACCGAATTTAGCAGGATACTTTAAAGAGGCGACTCACTAACTTCCAACGTGCAGACTGAGAGATCACAGAACATGTTGGCTGTTTACCCCCATTTGATTGCAAAGTGGTAACTCGTTTTCCCACACCAGCCTCATCACACTCACCTGGCCACAAAGCTACAGTCATCTGCTTCACAGGGAAACAAACCCACAATTTGCAAGCAAAGCATCTGTTCTGTTAGTTTATGACTTCTGAGATACTCTGGTAGGTGCCCTCCAAACTTCCAGACATTCTCTGCCACACACCAGAGGGACTGCCTTGCTCCTGTGCCATGTCTTTAAACAACACAGGAGGTCTAAACGTTTTCGCATTAACATTTCTGATGCAAAGTCCTCATCTCTTGATCATGCCTGCCCATGTCGCTCAAGTGAAACTCCACCTACCCTCAAGACCTGGACCTTTCCATGCACTCAGGCTTGCTCAGGCAGCAACAGCACCCTCAAACACTTATTCAACTGCCATTCAGATGCTGACATTTAAATAAATAGATAAACGCAGGCAGCATCTTTTGGTTAGAGGTCGGATCATACTGCCTCACCCATCAGGATGCTGGGACCCAGCACAGGCTCCCAGCTGCATTGGCAACACCACACCATCACCTCCGAGAGGCTGGGGGATTATATTGGGGGGGAAGGGGAAAAAAAAAAAAAAAAAACCACGCACCACACCACACCTCTGGAGTCACACTAACCGCTCCGTGATTACAACTAAAATTTCCCTTCCACTGCTGGCCCAGTTAATACTTTTCTCAGGGCAGAGATGGATGAAGCTACTCAGCTAATTACAAGCATATCTACTTGTAAACGTTTAGCTGTGTTGTTAGCATCAAATTAACTGAATTAAGCAGATTTGAGCTTTTTTTACCACTCTTTGGGTATGCTTTCCTTGGGTAACCCACCACTGGAGAGATGTTTTTTGATGGTTAAACCCGTGTTACTGTACCCAGCCCTAACTCCAGCCTGAGCCAGCATTATACCAAGTTTACCACTTGGCACAGGCTACACTAGACACTGTACTGAGTAATCTGAAAGCTCTGCCTCGCTCGCTTATCCCCACACACATACCCCCCACCCTCCAAAAAACCTCACACCACTGAAGGCATTAAAATGCATTAAGCTGGATGACTGCAAAATGTCATGAGTCCTTACCGACTGCACGCTTTAAGTGTGGGTTTTAATAGAGGTAATATTTCTTCATTGCTAGCCAGCGCAAGATTTGTTACCTACACAATGATTCAGCTACGACATCTTTTATGAGTGATATGTTAAACTAATTAACATTAACCCAGCAGAAGATTCAAGCATAAATTAAAGACCATTTCAGTTCAAGATAGAGAGAGATTCTACACTGGTAACTTTCCCCCAAATGAAAGACTTTGACCCTTGAAGTACAAGATTTTACTTTAAAATTAGTATTATCTGATTCAGAATTGTTATGATATTTTTTTAAATATAATTTTCGCTTATTTCAGTTTCACCATAAAATAATGAAGGATGTGCAGCTAGCGTAGCGTTCTAAATCCAAGAACTGGAGAACCAAGACAGGAATAGAATTGTAAGAGAAATTAAATATTCTATTATGCTTAATGAATTGTTTATTCCCTTTCCCACTCGGGAAAACAAAAATAAGACAGGCAGTAATCCCTGTAGCTTTTGCCAGCTCTGCTATACAGCGAGTACAGCCCCACACCCAGATGCAGGCATCAACTGTTCATGGCAATATTCCTCAGCATGTATTTCTCACCTCTGAATACTAAGGCAAGAGGTGGATTAAGTCAAAATTTGCTAAAAATACATACGACACCATTTGTTGTCCAGCAGATATGGCAGTATTCTTCCACTGAGTACACCCTGGTTCTCTTTAGAGACAGCCAAAGTGGCTGCATCTCCCTCAAAAGCGACTACCAAGGATCTTTCTGGCTAGCGGTTATTATACTACATCTCTCTGCAGAGATTCTCTTTCTGGTTTTCATGGCAGAATTTGATCTTACCTAAGCAGCACTAGAGATGCCCTATTTCACTTACTGCGATTTGCAGCAGTGGCAGCATATGATCCATAACAAATTTTTGCCAAGAAGTTAATCCAGGCACTGACCTGAAATAACAGGGTCTACTCCAGAGCTCTCTTGAGCCTGGAAGCATTCAGAATAAAAAAAATAAGAATAAATACACTCTACTCTTCTTATACAAATCATGGCCATAAACCACGTGGTAGAAAACAAGGGAAAACGTTGTACGCAAAACAGCTCCTGGCAATTTCTGGGCTGTTTACACAGCACTACTCACACTAAGCAACCAAAAGTCTAAAGTATACACAGCTTTAATCCAGCAACCATCACCCAGAGACACCATTTCCAATATAGCAAAGCAACAAACCAGAGAGTTCCCCTCCCCTTCATTCTCAGAAGCTATCTGCCAGACTACAGAGCGTCTGCAAATCCTTGTTTTTAATAACGCTGTAGGCTTTTTTCCATGTTTACAATATGCTCTTCTACACAGTTCTCAGCACACCTACGCTTCACAGGACTCTACCAACACTTTAAGAAAAGGCTTAAGATGCACGACCCTGGGCAACGATCTCCAACACACAAGTCTGCAAAAAAATTCTTATTCTGCCTCTTTTCTGTCCTACCCTCACTCCGATCCATCATACTCTCTGCCTTTTGCAATAGCGTTCAGAGCAAAAAACTACTTCAACTGCAACACGCAATCCAAGGTCAAAGCAGCAGATTGATTCTTTGCATTTGCAATGCAAAGAAATCAAAGAAAATCTGGGAAGGTTCTGGCCTCCCTTTGCAAACATCCTTTCACTTGTCTCAGAGCCACTAATACATCCACTCTGCGTGAAGTCCGCCACAAGTAACATTCCACACATAGTTTGGGTGGCACTCACAAAAGTTCTTACTGAAGATGTTAAAACAAGATATAAAAACAAAAAAATCTTCTCCAGCCACTTCAAGTATTGCACTGGGCATGATTCAAAGCAAATTTCATCAAACCAGCATATATAGGTGCATATATACCTTAAAAAAATTAAGCCAGATCAACTACCAGTCTAAAATACTCATTTTTTTTAGTGCTTGTCACCTCCAACATGCCTTGCTGCTTTTCCATGGTGTCAGTGGTGATGGGAAGGGGAGGAGTGAGCAGGATCCTCGAGATTGAGATAAATTGCTTTACCACCGATCATGGTGAATTCTTTCAGCACACGCCTGATCACTACTAATTCAATAGACACTTTCCCATTCTATGGTTTTTTGACTGGCCAGAATTGACATGCAGGATGTATTTTAAGAAACAAACTGGTAAATTGGAACAGGGCATGTATTTGAGTAGCTAAAACCCAAAACAAAAGGAAAGCCCAGCATAGAACACCCCAACACAAGACAACAACAGAAGGTTTGGGGATGCACCAGATGCTGCTTCAAACAGAGGAGAAAATCCACCTGCCTCCGTCATGAAGCTGTCCCAGGCACCACACCTCTGGGTTTGGACACTATGGTGTGCAGGTGTACACGTCTGTGTCTCAGATATAAGCACACACAGAGGCGCTGGTGTCTGGTAACTTGCTTTTCCCAGAACCCCAGTGGTCCGTATCAGCACTGAAGCCAACAGCAGCTATTATTAGGCTTTGCTGAAAATCAACCTAGATGACTGGACACAGCAGCTCACATGTTGGTGACCAAACAGGAAAAGCGTGCGCCAGGTAACTCGGATTGGCCAATGAAATTATTTCAGGTGTCAATTTTAAGCTACTGTACACTAAAATGCATATGCGGAAGATGCTAAATATGACTTTAAATAAGACATTTAACATAAACTAGCATCTAACGGATCTTGCATCTAGATGTGTTTTGTGTTCCAAAACCAATCTCAGTGGACATCAAGCAAATTGTCCGATCATTTCTTTGGGGAGAGGGAGCAACTTTCTCTTACTGATGCCTTTAAAACTTCCTTTTCAGTCCTGTTACTAGGTGAACTGCTGTCATGAATATATACCAGCTTACAGGCCCTTTCTTCCACTGCCCAGGGGCTGGGATTCCTGCAGGAGATATACATCAAACCCTCTCTAGCTAACTCCCACAGCTGATGTACAGAGAGTAACTAAGCTGACAATATAGATTTTTACATGGACAGCTAATTTGGTTTTGCAAGCTGTGCTCCCATTTATGCTTTAAAAGCAATAATCGCTCAACTTTTCTCTCAATTTAAACAAAGTTTTTCACACCGCATTCAAATCGTCAACTAAATTAGGCTAGAAACGCTCATGCATCAAAGTCTCCTGAAGATGGATGATAATATTCAAATATCAGGTGTTAATACTGTGGAAAAGAAGCTATTTGAAAAGAAGAAATGGCAGTTAATCCAAATCTGATAAACCAAACCACGATCTAGGACACAGATTTTTAACCATATGCAAAAGGAAGACTTTAAAAGGATAAAGCCACATAATGCATAGATTTAAGACTGTAAAAATAATATATACAAATCCTGAAGCTCAAAGGTATCTACATGATAAAAAATTAGTTTTGGGGGTTAGAATTACATTTCTTCTCTGCAAGTGTAATAAATTTCAGTAAAGAAAAAAAGCAAGGCACGGTAAACGAAGCGGCGACCCAGAACCGCT
>NW_010423132.1:30316-37994 GCF_000710305.1 Buceros rhinoceros silvestris
CGGACCCATGAGTAGACATGGTCCGCAGGTCCAGTCCAGGAGCTCGAATGAATAAAGCTGCTGCCTATATTGCATCATAAAACTTCGAGTATGGTAAACTTCAGCCCCAGAGACAGCACACCTCCCACCATCTATCTCATCTTCTGTGAGGTGATGGTCACGCGTCTTCTGCAAGGGGAAGAACGTCTCTTCCAACACCTCTGCAATTTCCAACACTTGCAGCCGAAAACCTTTAAACAGTCTCTCTACACATCTTAGGCAAGCTCAGCTGAGAAGAAGCTATTCGTAGACCAAGTCCAGTAGCACCACTGTACAGTTAAAGTAGCTTACAAGCCCAAGTTACTGCCCTGTGCAGCGTTACATGCAGCCTGCACCAAGCCAGCGAGTCACTTAGATGCACCTCAGTGTTTGCTGCAAAATCTAGGGCACCTTCTTAGGTATTCTGGAGTTATTACAACTTTTATTACGTCCAGAGCATATGCACAAAGCAACACTGATACCAACCAAAACCTCTTTTGCAGATTCTGAAAGATAACTAAATGAGCAGGCACGCAGAGTCTCACCTCTGAGAATCTCAAAACAACACACGCAATTCCTAAACCCCTTCTCTAAATGATTTTTTGTCAAGTCAAACAGAAGAAGCTAGCTTGATTCCTCAGCTGAAGAACGCAGTTGTTTGGGGAGAAAATTCAATTCAAAACGGGCAAAGCTAAAGTTAACTGTGTTTCCTTGTACAGCATTAAGCAGAAACTATTTTATCATATACCAAAAAGCAGCCAATACTACTGATCCCTATGCTACAGTCATTTGAAGATTTCACTGCCTCTTCCCAGTAGAAATGCTCTCATGGCACAGGCCTCCAGACAATAAATTATTACAAAGAGCTTCTCACCCATTCCCACAAAACCCACCTCTCTCTACCCCATCAATCACTAGGGACTCGCCCTTCTTTTCAAGGTGCGTCACCACTCCTCCTCCTCCTCACCGATCATCACTGGCTCACAACTAAGACAGACTCCATCCTTATCAAAGCACTGCTCCCATTGCCCGGGTATTCAGCTGTATGACAACCACGTGCCTTCCCCCCCCACCGCACGAGGAACCCGTGCAAACATTCATGGTTCTACTTCACCACTCTCCCTTATCTCTGGAGAACTGCAACACCCAGAGCAGCACCACACTTATCTCCCCACGCAGGATTTAAGGCTGCTCGTTTTATTTACAAAATGCTTCAGGAACAGTTCTTGTAAAAAAACAAACGCCCACACACAGAAAAGTGACAGAAAAATTGATACGGGAACATTTAAGGTTCATCAAAGTGCAGTATATTTCATAGGGTGGAAACATTGTTCCTAAATAGAAGCAGTGTAGCTTTTCTGTTGTTTTTAAGTGTAAGTAATAATTTCTATTCTTAGCACTAGCATGCACATTTAGATTGGGTATGAGCGGTTTTATCTTCTTTCTTCTTTGTACAGAATTAAACGCAGTATGTTCTCACTCATCTGCAATATTCATCGATACGAATACAGAATCCACGCCTGCAGTAGTCTCATCGCCTTCCAGTGGACGTACCGGCCCCATCCTCACACGAAGACCACAATGAATTTTGTGTTAAAATATTCTTAATCCCCCTTGTTCATCCCTTTCCCGCTACCAAATCCAAACACACCTACACATTTTAATCAAGGAAAGATCAAGAAATCAAGCACGATAGCACCTTATGTCAGGCTTCACTAATAGTTTGTGACAAATTTCACGTTATGACAATGCAAGTAAAAAATAAAATCAAAATAGAATCCGTGAGTTGGAAAGCTTCTTGTTATGTAAAAGAAATTCAATCACGGGAAAGAATACTACTCTAGACCCGGTATGTCCTGACAAGGCTGATGCCATTCTACAGAAAGCAGCTCATGGGTTGGCAGCTTCCTTTTCGTTGTAAGTTTTCATGCAAGGATTTCTATCATAACTACAATAGAATGGGGGGGGTGTAAACCCCCACCACCACCCCCTGAATCTCAAGTGGCAGCTCTCTCCTTCCAGCCCTGGTCAGTCGCCTTCTACCTCTCTGGGGAAATTTGCTCACACAAGCTAAAAAAGAAACAAACCATACTCCAGTGCTTACACTGATGCTGTAAGAGTATCGTCCCTCAAGGTGCCTCATCGGCAACAAACAAGTGAAAGCAGAGAAACACAAAAGAAATCATCGTATTTGCAGTTACGATTTCTACTGTTTGAAGCTGTATGATTAAGCACCTGAGGTTCAACCAGCACTGAGCAGAACAAAGAGGCAAAACAAAACCAAAACAGACGCTGTTGTCAATGCCATCTTCTATAGAACCAAAGCTACAAAACCAGCTTCTTTCTAGAAATCCTCCCTGTCCTACAGCTTCTACCTCACCTTCGCAGCGAGAAGAGGAGTCGCTGCTCACCTCGCCATCCTCCCTATAGTCACAAATACTCTTTGAACTGTTTGGGAGCCCTTTCGGAGACTAGCACCCATGTTTCCAAAAGCTTTCTCCCAAAACTTTTCTCAAGAGTCAGACAGTACCTCTGCATCCTGAGGAGGACACTCTGGTAAAGCCACCAGAGAAGGAAGCTCCGCTAGGGAGGTGAAAGGCAGCGGGCCCTCAGGAAGCCATCCCTGTCTCCATTTTGATCAGGAACCAGTGAGGCACACACGGATCTACAGAAATTTCTACCTCACTTGGGAATTCTGGAGTTCTTGCCCCCTCCACCCCCCACAAAAAAAAAAAAACCAAAAAACACTTTGACCAACAGAAAGGAACCATCAAAGACATGAAGTCCTCATTGCATTTTCCTTTCTACCTTCCTAGATGTTCATTGATAGGAAGTTACTCCAGGCACCACCTCCTCCATCTGCTACCTAGAAATCCAGAAGTTACAAAGCCTGCCCTCTTCTCCTCTGCCCATTTCTCACGACACACAACTCCAACACTGCAATCCACCTTCCCACACGCTGTAAAAAGCACTTCTTGCAGCCTGTTAAAGTCTCTTCGACACTTGTGCTCCACAGGCCTGAGATGTGCTGATGGAGACTATCACCTCAGTTACACAAAGCAAGAAACTTCTTAATGCAACAAAGTACACCAGCTAGAAGACCACCTTAACCAAGATACAGTTCAAAAGAGCTGCTCAGGCCGTTTGGACTCAGTTTTAACTGCTTTAGGTGTAAGTTCTACTACCAGCTTAACAACCATATGTCCCAGGGCAGGCTTCTGAGGGGACGTTCAGAGCTCACCCCCAAGCCCATACTGCCCAGGACACCTGCAAGGACTTCCATCACCTTCCAGGACAGTCACAAGCAAAACAAGTGGTCCATCTGTAGCCAAAGGCAACCCACACAAACAACCTTTTTCACACATGTTAGAGGTACAGCATTATAGCTCACGTACCTGAAATCCTCCTCTCGAGCAGCAGCTCCCAGAACCCCCACAGCCAGCCCCCACCAAAGGCAGCAGTGCTGCTCCTGCCCCAATTAATGCAGGTGATCCTCTTTGCCCCTCCCAGGAGCCAGCTGTGCTCCTTCCCTGCAGTGCTCAGCCTCCACCCTCCCCCTGCCTCACCTGCTGTTGCTGGGACTTTTGTGCCCAGAAGAAAGGCACCGGGACGGTCCACCAGCCAGGGCCTGAAAAAAGCATTTTCCCCATCTCTCTGCAAGCCCTACAAGGATCTCACCCCCCACCAACGCAGCGCCCCGACCAGCTGGGAACTACCATGCTAAGGATCTCCTAGCTGGCCCTGCTCTTCCTCTCTCTGCAGATCTTATCTCCAAATATGAGAATGCTTCTTTTCATTCTATCGGAAACAATCCAACGAAACTTCAAGACAGATAAATTGTGTTCCCTCTCTTTCAATGTTAACAGTTTTGTCACCAAGTTATTAATGTTCTAAGTGATCCAGGTACAAACAAACACAATACAGGCAATAATGTGCACAATTATGACTCCAACGGCAATGATGAGATTCATCCTACGCAAGCTCTCCGATTAAGCTAAGCTAAGGTGGGATCTCTATTGACATTAACTGTAAGCAAAACTCCGCTTTGGTTTTCAGCGCTGATGAAAACGAATGGCTTTCACGCAGACAAATGAAGCGTCCCTTTCCTGTCCGGTTCAGTTTTCCTAAAGGGCGGCAAGTGCCCGAGAAGGAGCTGAACATGAAGAAAATCTGCCCAGAAAGAAAAAAGGATCCCAGTTTTGGTTAGCTTTAAATACAGAACCATAACAACCGGGTTGCTTTTCCAAGATGACACTAGATAGCTGCTCTAAGCCTCTTTACCCAGCACAATCCATTTCTTACTCTCTTTTTCCTCTTTCCACACGCAGCCTAAGACTTGCCTTTTTGAGACTTCAAAATACAGACTCTCAATGGTTTGGTAATGTGAAGTTCAAAAATAGTATGAATGTAGAACGACATTAAGAATGGAAATCTAAATGTACGTTAATTGCGTTCAGTGCGTAATAAAAAGCTTCTCCTCTATAATCAAGAAAATTAAGAGTAGGTCTTTATTAAAGCACCATCAGAAGCAGGAAATTAGGACCGTATTGCTTCTTGTATCTCTATTTACAACTGGGAAGGATAACAAGTGATTATGCGTTCAGATTTCTATTGCGCTCTAAAGTAGGCCAGCCAGCTCAGCACTTTTCCGAAGATTACGAATACTTGTCTGCCCTACATATGGCGTTGGCTGGAACCAATCAGAGGAGCTGAAATATGCAGCAAAACCGACTATTTTCATGCCATTCATTTTCAGCTATAAATAAGAGCAAAAAACAGGTATAAAAGCATCAGGTTTTAAGCCGTTTTAAAATTTGCTTTGCAATTTTCGTGGTTCACTAAGGGTCTGAATGATTTCCTCACCATTGCATTAACACTTAATCTAGATTCAGGAATGATTTGTTATTCTTTAATAGCTCTTTCACAACTTGTGTTCCCCACTCCTTTTCATATTTGTACCTTGGTTCTCTCATACGACAACAAGAAAACCAAGCACCGTCTGCATTCAATCCTACGACTTTCACAGTAGTAGGACATTCAGAATGCAAACACAGTCCACGAGAAGCCTTTAATCAAAGCTTTGAAAGCTCCTGAAACGAAAGAATTGCTTGAATTTTTAAGTGAGATACTTGTGTTTGCTCTCTTCCCCCGCACAAGCCATCCATAAGATTTCTGTTGCTATATGGGAGAAGAGAGGTGAAATAATATAAGGTTGTTGTCTTAAGTTCAACTCAAAACAGTAACAGGTCTTTTAAACAAAGTGGGCTACTTGGAAGATCGTAATTGCAGAAAATTCTTTGTTCAACTTGGTTGTAACTTATTTTTCTTTAAAGTTGACTGGTCTGATTTTCTAGAGCTGCTCAGCACTCCTAGAGCCAATGAAGTCATTACCTTGTGAATGTCAGTTAACTCTGAAAACAAAAATACTTTCACGTTCAGTGTTTCCTTCTTCATTCGGGATACAAACATTGCCAAACCCTTAGTAAGGCCTTTCTGACAGATTACACCGCTACTGGTAGGTGTCAGCAGCAAAGCAAAGACAAAACAAATAAAAGGTTACAAAGCGAGTTCGTTTAAAACTAAGACAATGCACGTAGTATTTTGATACGAGCTGGTAGTTTTGCAAGAGGGTAGAGACCTACCTGCCGCCAGCTGCAGGACCTTCGTGTCAGACAGCGGTATAATCCAAATAGGTCTCAGCCCCAGTTTCCACAATATCCTCAAGTTTTGGCAAGAGGCTTTTCCATTTCTTCCAGGAGCCGGTTAAGTTCCGTACGAATCCAAACGGTTAAGACGTTCGGCAGCTGTTGAGCGGAGTTTGCACCATGTTAGCCACCCCTGAAGAATCCCAGGCTGTATTCCACCACTCAAAGAACAATGCAGTATGGCACCCATCACAGACCGATGTCCTGGCAACCATCCCATTTCCCCCACGACCATGTTTTGACCTGTTCAAATAAGAGGAAGAAGTGTTGGTTCAACACTCCGCCACACCACTCGGGGACGATCACACAAATATAAAGTTACATTCTTCTGAACAATTTCAAACACGTATTTCTTCACAGATTTAGGCACATCCTAAACTCAAAGCCTGGTGACAGCCTTTCACTTTAAAATCACCAGGCTGGAGGGCAACAGACGAATCGTGCTGGACGCTGTCGCTCTTGTGCTTTCAAAGCTTTAAGAAAAAGGCTTTCATATTTCTCTACACATCGTAGTCTTACATTACAGAAAGCACTAAAGTGACAGAAAAAGAAGGTAATATAAAGCAAGGCTCTTCAACTGCCCTGGCAGCTATTTCAAAACTCATGAAAAGAGTAAGTCGATAAAAAAGCCCCAAGTAGCAAAAATAAAACTTGTCAACCTTTTTGAAGGAAATGATCTTTTCTCCCCTCTTAGCCCCAGCTCAGTGTGCCCCCACTGCACCTCCACCAGGAGACGTGCTACTGCAGCCGGGACTTGGGCAAGGAACACCGCTGTTGACACTTGGCCCAGCAAGGAGCAAGCCAAAGCAGCCAAAACCACGTCTGTCTACGCCGGTACTCCTGCTGTGCTATTCCTTCAGAAGTACCCACAGCAAATTTTTGCTTGGGAATGGGAACATGAGAAATGAAGAGAAAAGTTTGAGTGCTCTGCACAGGAGGGAATAATAATGTGAAGAACAGCGACGGTTCTGCCAAGCTGGAGTAGGGGAAAGAACAAACCAAGGACAAGGGAGAGGAACGAAAAGAAGCTTTTGGAGACTGGAAAATGATGTGCACAGAGTTAAAGACAAGAAGAAAACAGAAGGTGAATACTGGTGGATGCACAAGAACTTTTGCTAGAAGCTGTCCACGTAAATAAGTAACATGCACGTAGGGCAGAGCACAGAAGAATAATTTTAGAAGAGAGACGAGAAGAAGCTTTTACATTTGCTTCACATCAGGAGAAACTTGAGTGTATCTAAGCACGCATGTAAAGAAAGATCCTGGCAACAGGAGCTTTTCATGGGAAATTCAAGCAAGCATGTAAGTAGAATAGGTGGAAAGGGACCAAGAAGGAGTAGAACAAGCAACAATAGAAAGTGGAAAAGTAGACTTCAGAAATTCTGAATCAGATAGATCTGAGGAGGGAGAGGGACAATCGGCAAATCAGGACAAGAAAATAACACAGGAATGGGAAATTAGTGGACTGGGATGAAAGAAAAAGAGGGAAAGTGGCAGTTGTTACATAGCATAGAAAAATGGAAGGGGAAATAATAGGACACTAAATAGATAATTAAGAAAAGTACAAAAGAGCTCACAAGTAAGTTTCCTGAAGTTGTGAAGCTTGCTCTAGAAAGTATGAATACCAAAAAGAAAGGAACAAAACCCAAGGCGACTACAGGGACGAACGGGACTGTGCGGTGCAGGGGAAGACAAGCTGACGAAGGGCCAGCCTGCACCGACCCTTCCCGCTCTCCCCCTCCGCTATGATCAATACATTCGGAAGAACAAAAGTCCTTCCTCTGGTCCCTGCCCTCCTAAATTTGTCCCTCCCCACTTCTGCGCACCTTGCACCCCTGGTAGAGTCCCACAGCAGCAATGTGTGACGCTGCGCGGTGTCCCCGGCCCAGGCTGGCACCCAGCGGAGCGCCCACCTCGCCTTTGCTGTGCGCTGCCCTGCCCAGCCCCACAGCCCC
>NW_010423132.1:38107-38391 GCF_000710305.1 Buceros rhinoceros silvestris
TTGCTGTCCGCTGCCCTGCCCAGCCCCACAGCCCCCACTACTTGACCGGGGCCCCCAGGGCTCCCTACAACCCCAAGAAGTTCTCCCCGTCTTCAGTTTTCCTCTGTCCCAACCCTGAAAAACCAGAAAGCTTCCTGAGCCCACCTTCCTCCCCCGCCAAAGAAAGAAATTCATAAAATTACTGAAACAGAATAGGAAGCAGGCACAAGGAGGAGGCGAGCCGCCCCCCCGCCTGCACTGCCAGAGCCGGGGCGGAATGATTGCCTTACCCTCCCCAAAAATAC
>NW_010423133.1:0-9752 GCF_000710305.1 Buceros rhinoceros silvestris
CAGTGTGGGTACCACCGCAAGCCCGGGCTGATGCCACCTTCTCGCCTTTCCAGAAACACCGCAATTACGGTGAGTGCATGGGGCAACTCTGGGCACACGGGGGCGGGCAAAGGGCGGAGAGAGCGGGCAGGAACCGGTGGAGAAACTCCTCTCCCCGAGAGCCCGTCCTGTGCCTGGGTTAGTGCTGGGGGAAGAAGAAGAAGGTGAAAACTCCTTCCCTAGACGTGGGACCGGGAGGTCCACTACGTCCCTGGGGTCACTGTGGCAGCTGCCATAATGCGGGGAACTGTCCCTGCTCCAGGAATGAGGAAGGGTTACAAGGGTCCTAAAAACACTTACTCCAGAGTGAGCGGGTGGAAGTGGTGAAACATGCTGACACCAGCCCCCAGGGGCACTTCGGGAGTGGTGGAGGAACTTGCTAGAGAAAGGGTCTCACAGAACCGTCTCGTATGGTGTTTTCTTTCAGAAAGCAGACACGAGCTCTGGACGTGTGGTCCACTGGGTCTGCTTCCATGGGTAGAGCCCACAATCCAGCTGGGAGATCCTGGATCGAAACCTCGCTGACGTTTCACCTTGCTCCCCATTGCACTGTTTCCCCCATGCACCCGGGGGAAGCCTCAGCGCAGAGGTGGAGGACCTGCCACCAGCCCTGCTCGAGAAGGACGCAGAGGGAGACAGCCGGGAGGTCAGCGGGAATTGGCAGCAACATTATCTGCTCCCCAGCTGGTGTGGGGCACTTCTGCTGGCAAGGAAGAGGAGCTCTGCTCTTCCCCTTTCTCTCAGTAGTGTTTCATGGTTGGGAGGTACCAAATAACTCCCGTAAAACACTGTCCCGGGTAAGCTCTGCTTCGTTCTGCCGCTGGGACAGGAGCTTTGGTATTTCTGCAAAAGCCTTATGTCTGTCTTGTCCAAAACAACAAAATAAACAATGACAAGTCTACCTTGGAGAAGTTTTTTTTGTGGGTCAGAAGGCCCAGGGCAGGTTGTGGGAACAGGACGAGCTTTTCCAGCCAGCTGTAGAGTGCTCCTTCCCCTGCAAAGCCCCACTCTTTAAAGCCCCGGCCCCTCATTTCAAGTTCCTTACATGCCCCAGGAGGCTGAGCAACACCCAAGAGGTGAAGGCATTCCCCTCCCTTGGGAAGCCGGGCCAGGCTGTCGTGATTTGAAAGGATTGGTAAAATACCTACCAGCATCTGTTCAAGTCCTCTGAAATGGCAGCAGCCAAACTGCTCAGAGAGATGCAAGATTTTAAAACCTTCACAAGGTCTTTCAGTAACTGGACAGAATTCCAGAAACAAGCATCCCTTCCTCACACCGCAGTATTTCTGTTGGCAAAGAAACAAACCCAACCGAGAAAAAAGGCTCTCTGTTTTATTAACCAACGGTGCCATCAGCCCGATGGCGGGGAGGGAAGGTCTCCACTGTGTAGCCCAAGGCACAGGTGAAAAGCAGATGTGAAGCTGGCTAAAGCAGGGCTGATTTATCCTGGGGTTTTTTCCCCTCTGCCTCCCCCAGCTCAGAGCTGAAGGTGCTTCTCCATCTGCTCCCTCAACTTGTATTTCTGAATCTGGAAAGAAGTGCAGAGAGGAGGAGGCAGAGGGGCTCAGACAGGAGATGGGGCCGAAGGCCGGGGCTCCTGCCCTGCCCCAGTCCCTCTCTTACCTTGCCCGAGCCGGTGAGCGGGTACTGATCCATAAACACGATGTACCGTGGGATCTTGAAATGGGAGATCTGGGAAGAGAAAACCAGCCGCCACGCAGCCTGCTGGGAATGGTGGAGCCAGCCCAGCTGGTACTTCCCAAGCCAGGGCTGGATCCCCAGTTGGCTCTAAATCTCAGGGCTTTCATCTGCACATCCCCAGCAGTTGCTGGGTGTACTGGTAGGGAGGTACTGCTAGGTAAGGACTGGGAGACCCACCTTCCCTTTGCAGAAAGCTTTAACCTCTTCCTCGGTGCATTTCTGCCCAGCCCTCACTCGGATGCAGGCGCAGACCTCTTCTCCCATCCGCGAATCCTTCACACCAACCACCTGTTCGGGACAGATGGACGGTGTGACCCGCAGGGACATCCCTCTCCTCCTGCGGGGTACGTGAGCTGGCGCAGGGCCTGAGCCCTGACCCACACCAGGATGCTGGAGTCATGGCGTGGGGCTGCATGAAGGCAGGTTGAGCTGCTTGACCATCTCACTGCTGCTTTCTACGTGACACTGAGTCCTCCTGGAAGGACTTCCCAGCCGCTTGCCAGAGCAAAGGGGGCAGAGCAGGCTGAGTGCTGGACGCCAGCACCTTCCTCTGGATTTGCAAAATCACTGGAGTGAGGGCTGAGGCAGACCAGCCAGGCACCAGCTCATCATGGGTGCAGTGTGGACCTGTCATCCCTCTGCTGCCCCCAGAAATGGGGCAACGGGTTTCACGATGAACAGGGAGACTTGGGAGGCTGCTGCAAGTGTGTTGGGGTCTCTAGACAGAATGGCAGGAGCGGGATGAAGTTGAATTAAAGGGTTATTTGAAACCCTTTGTAATCACAGATCTTAGAGCACTGCTGCCTGGGACACCAGGAGATGGGCTGACAGGCCTGACCTCTCTCTCTACAGTTTGCTCACGCTACTTCACATAGTCCTGCTGCCGCTCCCCACCTTGATCTGCTATCTCAGATTCCTAGAGACACGTCGATCCTCTTGAGTCCAGAGCAGTGACATAAAGCCCAAGGAACTACATAAACAGGGCTGGTTTGCAACTCATCTGCGCTGGGAGCGTTCCAAGGCGAGATGCTCGCCTGGCACAGGCACAACACTGACTAAAGAACGGGTTTATTTATGGGGAACTTGTCTGGCACAGAACCTGGAGGAGAACAATCCCAGCAGACTGGGAGCAGCTGCTCCGTGCTGTAAACCATTGGCGTCTTGTGAAGGGACGAAACTAAATCCCACTCCTTATCCCCAGGGACGTGTTGGAGGAGTCTTTTTGGATTTAAGAGTTCAGTAATTAATTATCAGTGAAAACTGTCCTTCCAGCCTGCTTTCCAAGTATGAATTTCAGAGGGAGCTCCGAAAGTGGACAGGCAGCTTAAAAACTGAGGAAGGATAACAGTCACTACACTGCAGACATGAAGCTCATGCAGGAGGGCATTGCCCAAACCGGTGTCAGAAGCTCCACCAGCCCTGCCATGCCAAAAGCCTCTCCCTCCTGCTTTTCAAACAACATTACGTGGAAGTTGCTGCTGCAAACAGGGGAAGACAACCAGGCTCCCTCAGCAGCTTTGTGTAACTTTCCCACCACAGAGCCATCGCTGCTCAGCCACCCCACCGCCTTCCCGCTCACCTGGACCTCCTCAACCTTGGGATGGGTGTGGAGAAACTGCTCAATTTCTGCTGGGTAGATGTTCTCTCCTCCCCGAATAATCATGTCCTTACAACGGCCGATGATTTTGCAGTAGCCGTCCTCGTCCAGGCTCGCAACGTCCCTGCAACCACACCACACTCCTAGTCCTGTCCCAGCTGGGAGGAAGAATGGCTGATGCTCCCACCTTGCCTGGTCTGGTGGCCAGGTCAGGGTAAGCGGAGGGTTAACAGCTGAGATGCCACCTGAACGTGTGGAAGGGATCAAAGAGCTGCTGCTACAGCCAGCCATTGCCACCAGCAGTGTCCACACAAACATTGGGACTCGAAGGGGGCAGTTCCTGCCCCTGCGGTGTGCCCTCACAAGCCCTCCATCACACCAGTAGTGAAGTGACTGTCGTCATCACCCGAGGGCACCAAGGGCTCCATGCTAAAAGCTGTTCTGAAGTTTCACAGACAGATCAGAGGGCTGAATTTTCCCTACTTTGGGAATCACAGTCAAGGCACTCCTGTATACCCTGTCCCTGCCCAGTGTCACCCTGCAGGACAGTCTGGGAGGGGCTCACCCCGTCTTGTACCACCCATCAGCACTGATGACTTCACTCGTCCTGGCAGGGTCGGCCCAGTAGCCCAGCATGACGCAGTAGCCGCGGATCTGAAGCTCCCCCGGAGTGTTCAGAGGCAGAGGCTGCCCTGTTTCTGGATCTGCAATTTTTGCCTGCAGTGGAAGAGGAGGGTGACTTGGGAGGGGATGTCCGAGCCAGACCTGATGGCCCGTACTTGCTCCAGCATCAGACAGAGAGGATGGGCCAAAGTCTTTAGAGGATCTGGAGCAGGCGGGGAGGGTCATGGTCACCTCTGTGTGGGGAACGATGCATCCCACAGTCTCTATTTTTTTGGTGATGGTGTCATCAGGTAATCCCATGAAGGTGACAGGGCTGTTCTCTGTGGTCCCATAGGCAGCCTGCAAACACAAGAGGAGAAACGTGTCTCTAGGGGAAAGGGGACCCCACAGCTCCAGGCATGGGAAAGACAAAGCTAGTGTGAGCACAGGGGACGTTGGGACGGGAGAATATGTTCTCACAAGTCATGCAAGTCGCAGTCAAGCACTGCTCTCCTGCCCTGTGGACGAGGCTCTCCTGCCAGGGAGTCCTGGAGCAACCGGAGCACACCACCCCCCGCAGCACACACCTCCCTGCCATGGCCTTCCCTTCCATGGCTGAGCTCCAGACCCCGCCACCCACGACACTCTGGGTGTCAGGTACTTTTGACACCCCACCTACTTTTCTTGGAGGACCCCAGGATTCACAATCCTCTTTTTTAACCTACGTCACTCCAAGCCCTGTCCTGTTGTCTCCCTGCCATCTCCACCAGTCACTGATCTTGCCTCGGTGCCCTTGCAGCCATCTACTCAAGGTGCCGAGTTCATCCTCTACAGCTCAGAGCATATCGGACATCACTTTGGAAAAATCTGGGAGCCAGCAGTGGGCTCCTGGGGGAAACCACGTGTCCCGCAGCACGGCTGCTTGCTCCAGATCCTTTTATGCAGACATCAGCTCCTGTAACCCTCCTAAAGGCATCACGAGGCTGCACAACGCTCAGTGCAGCTGCACTTACAGACCAAAAGCCTCACAGCAGGACAAAAGCTCCTCGCTGCTAAACCTCCCTCACCGCTAATCCCAGCAGCGGGCTTTGAGTCACCTCAGCTGGAGGTCACTTCTCCTCAGAGGAAAATTCCAGCTTTTTATGCCCAGTTCAGTGGCCTGCCAAGACAGCAGGAGCTGGGCAGAAGGTGCTCTGGGCAGCAGTGAGCTGCACCAACAGCACCATGGCTGGAATTGCTGCTTCACCTGCAGCTCCTGGGAGCTGTATGTCAGTGGTGGGACATGCTGGAGCACCGCTCTGGTCTCTCTAACCAGATCAGCACGTCGTCTGTCATCAGGCAGGGTTTCTCTCCCACTCACTAATGTCACCGGTGGCTGCTTTGCTGGCAGAGCACGGCTGGGAAAGGACTGATGCAGTTTGCTCCATTCTCCTCCACGTCTTTGAAGGCTGACACGCGAGCAGCTCTGACACACCAAATTGTAACAGGGCCCGACCATCTTCCTACGGCCTTGGCGCCCAGATCTGGGTCACGCCTTTGGAGCAAACACGTGGGCTCCCATCACTGGCTGCGAGGACACATCTGCTCGGTGCTCACCAAACGGTAGGCACCGTGCCCCAAATTAACGAGGGGCTTTGCAAAGGGCTGTGACGAAGCATCCTGAAAAAACATGCGTCTATCCTGGACAAGTTATAGCTAATACTGGGGGGAGCACTCGGTGCTGCTGAAGGATCTCACGTTGGGCACAGCCTGTCGTAACGGCTGATGCTCTTGTCTGACTGCACTGGGGTCAGCGTGAATCTGAGATGGAGATTTGCAGGAGCCTCCTCTTAGCCAGGAATCTGGAGGAGATTGTCACCAGGACGCTGCAGGGACCATCTGGTGCAAGCTGCTCTGCAAGGAGCCTGGCAACCCGCAGGGAGCGACTGCAAACAGGCTTCTCCTACCAGACGCAACGATAGCTTCGCCGCCGGGCTGGAAACCTACAGCGTCTAATGCTCAGACAGGATTTCTCTCCCACCCACTAATACGAGTCCTGTGGCTGGATCAAATGACCGACGAGACACAAATCCAAGATCTTAAACGCTTATTAAAAATCCCAGTGCCTTTTTTGTTTTGTTTTACTCTGCTGGACGAATGGCAGCGTTGGTCCCAGGATCCCAGCCAAGCCCTGAGTCAACCCCTTCTGCCTCTCCGGGCCGCTCCAGCAGTTTAATTGGACGCAGCAGCAGGCAGCTCCCTGGCAGGATGGTGCTGCGGGTACTGCGGCTCACCGGGCTCCTCCTGATGCCTGGCAGCCTGCCGTGAACCCCAAGCACCGGCCGGCCGTGCCTTGGCCGGCAGCTTGTCCCCATAAACACCCTCACACCCTCAGTAACGGGCTTCCCAGCACAGCCCAGAGAGCAACGTGGGGCTGAACCTCCAGCCCTCGGTCTGCTGCCTGACCGCTGCCTTCCCCGGCACCGCCCTCTGCAGCCAGACACCGGGATGGTGCTCCTGACCTTTCCAAGACAGCATCTCTCTCTTGGGAGAGCGTTTTCCCCATCTGCATGCCCAGGACCGAGGCAGTGGCTGGAGCAAACTGTCCTTCCGTGTCCTCATCTGACATGTGGAGCATCCTCCAGCAGCTCCATCATCCCAGCCCAGCCATGGCTTGTGATGATGGTTGATGTGAAGATTAAACGACGTTTCCATAAAACCCCATACACCAATTTAAGTTTGGACATATCCGCAGATTCATAGTTTTCAAGACCCAAGGGGACACTTACCATCATCCAGCCTTGTCATCTGGTATAACTCAGTCCAGAAAACCTCACCCAATAATTTCTGCACCAGCTCCATAATTTCCACTGGAGCTGTATCTCGTGTCAAATCAAAGCTTTTCAGAGGCGAGGAGTCCAGCTCGGACCCTTGGCTGCGAGAGGAGCCAAGAGAGCACAGAATATAGCTGACTGTAAAGCCTTTTATACTGTGAGGACCACAAGTGACCCCCCAACTCCCAGCAGACGGGTCACAGCCCTGCCTTCAGCAGCAGCAAGGACAGCTCCAAAACAAACTGCCACCTAACTGAGTCCTACCAATAAGAGATTCATTCTTTGTGACTCCTAAGCCTCTGTCTAAACCAGGAATAAAAAGAACATCTTAGCAGAACCGTGTTTTTTAAAGCACATTTCAAAAACATTTCCTGCTAGTGCTGTTTAAACACTGGCCACTGCGGAACAGGCAAAACAGCCTGAAGAAGGAAGCGTCTAAAAATTAAAGTAAAAAGAATCAGACTCCAGTCTCTTTAGCAAACATTCCAGGGGCAGACTGCTCTGGTGGGGACAGTGGGGACTCTGAAGACCCTGGGTTTTTCCCAACCGTGCCAGTTATTTACTGTGTAGCTTGGAATGAGTCACATCAGTGCTCTGCTCCTTGGTTTTCCCCGTTATTCTGCGGCAATAAAAACACCCACTTGTCTCTGTGTTCATCTGCTGCTGAAAGGCTGTGATGAAAAGGCTGGTTTCAGCACCACCAGTAACCCAAGTGGGGTTATGCTGGGTGGGACTGGAGCAGGTCAGGGCTGCAGGAGGGCATGAGGTCCTCGGAGGATGCTCAGAGGATCTTCGTGCCCCTCGTCAGCACCCCCTGGTTCTGCCATGCTGGCGGCAGGGCTCAAACCACTAAACTAAAACCTACAGAAACTGAGCTTTGCCGAAGACAATATTGGCCTTAGAAAAAAGCAGCAAATTGACCATGAAATAATATGGATTTTCAGACTTCAAAGAGGGCATAATGAACAACAGAAAGCAGGCTGGCAACCCGAGAGATGCGCTAAGGGACCTCTAAGAGGCCCTTTGAACCCCGCGCAGTGTAACATGCCTGATGGATCTAATTATCCCTAAACCCCTGCTGAGTGTGTTGTCTGTCTCATACCTCCACCAAAGTCAACCCCAGCCCTTCCCTCCACAGCCAGCTCCAAATCATCCTCAACCAAGCAACGATCTTCCCTCACTCAGCTGCTCACTACCAGGATGACCCTGAATTTTGCTGCCCCTGGGGACACGTGTCTCCTTGCTTTGGAGCAGTCCTGCTATCCCAAATTGTATTGGAATATTCCTGACTCTTCAGGCCAACTTTCCCGCTGCAAAAAGCAACTCCTGATCACATCCAGCCTATGTCACACCAAGATTTCGTTTCCTTCCCCAGCAACAGTACCATCTTTGTGTCGAAAACGTCAGAACACAAACAAGCGGGTCTTGTAGGACAAACCTCCAAGGGTGGCCACCCTGTTGGCATCTCTCCCCACCCAGAGAACTGCCAGACAGTCTCAGTTTGGATGGAGCTTAGAAAGTTCCCAAAAATATCAGGTGCCCAAAGCACCGTCTTTGTGTTGTAGCACGCAATGCCTTTGCCTTGGGAGGAGGCCACTGCAGAAATGGCAACCCAGCTTGCCCGGGCCGGAAGGTCGCTGCCGAAAATTAACCTCCTGTGATTGTACAGTCAGGACTAGCTGCTCCTCGTGGTCTGGGGTTAAAGCTGCCTCTCTTCTTTCCAGGCTGAGCAGAAGTCTTGAGGCTTGCAAGTATTTTCTGAGTCCTGCCAGCACTGCCCAGTGGCAACCAGCAATGGCATGTGCAGTTACTTACTGGTTTATCCCCAGCTTGATAAAAGCTCTTTGCTATATAACTAACTCCATCCTCCCTGGTGCTGGGTGCCAATGGAAAAGTGGAATTAAAAGGAAGAAGCGAGAGGAAATGTGCAGAGACAAAGTGTCTTCCAAAGCTAGAAAAATCACTGGTTTGGAGGCACCCCAGTGCTCAAAACTGCTGAAGAAGGAAACTCAGCAAAAACCTAGGGGTAAAGGTGACATCGCTGTGGACACGGAGAGCTCAGCTCCCACCAAAGTCACGGCTGGAAGTCCAGGATCTTGTTTCTTCCATGCTATGCTTTAAATGTCCTCACAGCACATTCCCATCGCTTCTGCAGCCACTGAAACCACCTACTCGTCAGGTTCTCCCCAAAAATGAGGTGGGATGGGATAAGGATGTCTCACTTTGGCCAAGAACAAGCAGGCACGCTGTGTGGAGCCTATTTTCCATTTTGGGAACGGGGGATACTCCTGGCTGGGGAGCATTTGAGAAAGTCAGAAGTCTTGCATGGATCAGTTGTGTTCTGCAAGGGAAGAACGCTCCGCTCCTCTTCAGAGCCTGCAAGAGCTGCAGGGAGGACAGGAGCCCTGGGCAGAGCAGCAGGCTGACGGGGGATGGCCAGTGCCTGCAGGGTGGACAGAGCAGAGTGGGGGAGAGGCAGTGAGGGCTGGGTGAGCTTCACAGGAGGGGCCAAGAGCATCCTGAAACAGCTGCCGGGTTCAGACAGAAGGGAAGGGTGGGTGGACGTCAATGGAGAGCCAAACTGGCAACACATCAATGGGTGGAGGCCACGCTACAGTGGAAGAAAACCATCAGGAGGAAGGAGGTGCGCCCACCACCACCTCCTCCAGCTCAGGAAGCAGCCTGGGCCCCCAGACCACAGTGAAGGGGACACTTCAAACATGGCAAACAGAAATGATAACTCAGGTCTGAACTCAGAGCCCCAGATGCCACCGTCACTGATGGGATACTGGCACACCACCAAACGCCGGGGTTTCTCAGGTACTGCCTGGAAGAGGGGGTGGGGGGCTGGAGACTCCCTGGAGCTCCCCACTGCCCACCCACCGGAGCTCCTCAAACACTGCCTGGGGGGTGCTCCGTGCCTGGGTCACCTCCCCTGCGACACTGCAGAGCTCGCCCCTTCTCCCACCTGCCTCCCTCGGCGGTACCCGCTGCCAGGC
>NW_010423133.1:9884-10265 GCF_000710305.1 Buceros rhinoceros silvestris
TGCCAGCAGGGACAGCGCTGTAACCCAGAGCACCCTCCCACGCTGCCTGAGCCCTCGCCTCCAGCCTGTACCCCGAGGTCAGCTACACTGGTGCCACTTCAAGAAGGTGACTGCTGTGTGTAAGGACACACAACACTAGATCTGGATCTCCTCAGAAGCTACAGAACCAGGCTTAAGTGAGCCATGGGATATTTCAACAAGGAGTAATGCATGTGCAGCTGTCTTAATATGCTGGAATTGTCAGCACTAACAAAAATAATGACTACACATGGAAAAGACCATCTCCAATGTCGTATCAAAACACCTCTGACCTGCAGCACCAAAAAAACACCCCAAATCTATATTTATACTGCTTCAAAAACTGTGTTTATTTGCTTAGCC
>NW_010423134.1:0-416 GCF_000710305.1 Buceros rhinoceros silvestris
GTCACAGGACTTCAGCGCGCTGTCAGTATTTCTTGGTTGCAGCTCCAAATACCAAGTCGGGCTCTTCTCCCCCGGTGCGGGTCGTGTCCTTGTCCGCTCCAGAGATGTGCCGGGGGCTGGGTGACGGCTGAGGAACGTTTCCTCTTGGCCCAGCCACTGCTGTCTTTCCTGCCGCAGCCGGGGCGGAAGCAGAGCCACAAGAGTGTTGCGGTGCCTGGCTCCAGGACCCACCTGGCCCCGGGGCTGCAGCGCCAGCAGCTGCAGGGCCAGGGCACCCCCCTCCCCCAGCCTTGAGGCTTGGCACAGAGCCTTGAGGCTTGCTCCAGGCTGCTGCTGGGAACACCCGTCAGTGCCGGGCCTGTGGCACAGTCCCCTGGCTCCTCTGTCCCCTGCCTGTGCCCTTGCAGCGGCTCCCT
>NW_010423134.1:917-1468 GCF_000710305.1 Buceros rhinoceros silvestris
TCCCGAGTAGGTTTTGGGGCAGCCCTGGCTCGTGTTGTAGCCGCCCCCAGGCGTCGAGTGCTGGGCAGGGCTGCCTCCGGGATGGATGGCTGGCCGCACGGCCGGTGATGCCAGGATCTTCCCACAAGGACCTGGGTGTTTGCCATGTGTGATTTACCTTAAACCTTCTTTTGTCCCTGCTTGCGTCTCCCTGCAGTCCACTAACAAGCTGAACGATTCTGTGCAGCAAGAGCCCGGCTGGCCAGGCCGAGAGACACTGGTGTGGTGCTGGAAATTACATCCGTCTCCATGTCCGTTGGTGCAGGCAGAGTTGCAGCCTTTGTCCTGAAAGTGGCTTACGGGGCTGAGCTGGGGACACAGCTCGCACCTTTGGGCTGCTGCAGGGCAGTGGCTGACCGGGGAACTTCTGCTTGGAGCAGGGCTGTGCTCGTACCTTCCTTCACACTCTGGCTCACAGGTGCATGCTTGAGGTCCAGAGGCAAGCAAGCAAAAGGCTGCTTGCTTGGGTGGCGTGTTCAGGAAAGGCCTGGCCTGGGGCTAGAGGCGCTGGA
>NW_010423135.1:0-785 GCF_000710305.1 Buceros rhinoceros silvestris
GGGGAGCGGGGCTGATGGAGAGCCGAGGCGGTGGCAGGGCATCGCCCGGCGTGGGGCGGCCAACCTTGGAGTGACCCTCCAGATGAGGCGACTGGGACAGAAACCCAGCGGAGGAGCTGAATCGGAATAGCTCAGCAAAGTAGTATCAGCCTGCCCTTACCCACCAGATGAAAAAGATTTACTGTTGCAGTAAAAAAAAAAGACAAACGTTTCTTAAATGTCACGGATCAGGACAGTGCTCTACATGACTTTCAGGTGTACACAAAATGCAAATTTAAAATACGGGAGGTAGGGTGAGCTTCCCTGCTGCCTTGCCTTGTGTCTCCAGAAATGCCTTAGCTATTTCTGCAGGAGATCTATTTTAGATTTACCATCAAAAGTTCATCAACCTATTTGGAGCTCATTGGCTCACATAATACAGCAGGTTTGTAAGCAAAATTTTTCAGGAAAGAATACCACAGAACCACTAGAAGTCCCATTTTAAAAGTTTCTGAAAACCGTGGATGACAGCTATATATTTGAAATATCTTACAAAACTTGAAAATAATTTCATCTCACAATCATTTTTTCTATGCTTTTATGGATGGGAGGAGGTTCAGTGACAAAACTATTTAAAAATTTGCCAGCGGTCACCCGTGAAAAGTCAGACCTCATGGTGCAAGAGATGGGAACTCCATCAAACCAAGTTCAGGACAAGATTTCTTTTTAAATATTTACAATACCTTTTTGTTTAATACAATGGTGTATTATTTTTAACGTAATACACACTTTCATCCTGAGGAAAG
>NW_010423135.1:884-8625 GCF_000710305.1 Buceros rhinoceros silvestris
AGAGTGTGATTTGAGTCAAGAGTCAAGGCCAGTAATTAGTAAACCAGTCAGGAATAAACCGATGGATGTAACCTTTTATAATCGAGAAGATCCAGACTCTACATGTGATTTGACGCTTTAATTAAGGACAGAACATGGCAAATAGTAATGAGCTTTGCTGTCATACTGGGATGCAGTAAATGCATTGTAATTCTCTGACCTTTTAATTCTTTTGCCTCTGAAATCCTGCCGAGCATACGCTGGTGGAAGTAAATGGTTTATTCATAACCACACGTTTCGAAAAGAGCTGTAAGTGGAGTACAGAAGAAGTCTTTGGAAATCTTTTTCTCCCTGGTTAATTTAATATCTGAACATATCTCACCTATGTTAAGACAACAAAGAAAAACCACTGCTTCCAAGAAAACCAAAATGAAACATTTCTGGAGCACTTGTATGTACTCACACACACATACCTGTAAAAATATAATAGGCTGTAGGTATCATAGAAGCCAGAAGTGGAGGCAACCATTACATCTTAGTTTAATTCTTCACTCCAAGATAAACATTCTCATTATTTTAACTGTCTCTCATCTTCATTTACACTCTAGCTATGTATTTGGAGCTCTTCAATGAACACAAAGGCAAAATATTTGTTTCTCATTTTGCAAGGAGACAGTTCCACAGCCCAACTCTTCCAAGATCACACAGTCTTTCCTGATACTGATTTTGAAATCTGTATTGCCCATTAGCCGTATTTCTGCTCATTAATCATTGTTAGTGGCTGACTAATTACAAAAGTTTCTGATACACAGTGAAAGCAAAATCTATCAAGATGCATTTAGGACGTTTTTGTCCTCCTGACTGCTTCTTACATTATACCATCAGGATATACTTAGTGATGGAGAGTGGTGGAAAGATTTAGCCTCCACGCAGGACATCTCTCAGATTTGTCTCAGTAATCACTAGGAAGTCTCCCTTACCTCCATCTCCTTACAAACTCATTACAGCCGTCTGTGGCATTAGGACCTCACGGCAGGGAGCCGATCCTTTGTCATTTCTGAATGACCCTGCTGCAAACCACGGCATCTGAGGCAAAAGGTGAAAATAGTATGGATGTGCCTGACCCTCTTCTCACGGGCTTAAGCCTCTGTGGACACAGCAGGAACATCACTCTGAGCTCCCCATCCACTTCTAAGGTCTTGGTCCTAACCTTCACATGGACTGGTGGCTGCAGGAGAAACTACAGTCCAGCACTCAGCTGCACTTTTTTGAAATAATGCATATCACAGAGGCCGGGATGGAGCGGGTGGGAGCTGAGGATTATCAGCTGAAGGGATCTGGAACAGGCAAACCAGCCAAATACAGAGTATAACCAACTTTAGGAAAAAAACTGTTGCTTTCAAAGCTGCGATTTTAACACTTCTTTTCCTAAAATAAACAAAATTACATCCATAGACCGAGACACATCTGGGTTTCTTTTACTGTAAATAAAAGGCCCAGAAGTTCTGCAGCAGTTCACTAGGAAATCCTTGCTCTCTAGTGTTCAGCAACTTGTTTTAGCAGCCACAGGCTCAGTTTTAGCACGTCATCTTTCACTCTGCTGTCTTCAAAATCTCAAAAATGCTCGTGCTTCCTCCAGGTCGTGTGTCCCAAGTCGTTCCCAGAAGGAACTGCTGTTCTTGCCCTGAAGCACACACCTGTAACCTGGGAAAGCAGCAGCAAGAAATAATCAGAAAGCTGAAGCAGGGAGATGAATTTTAGACCAAGTAGAAAGTCAGTAAGAAATGGAAAGTAAATTCATGTTCAGATTGATATAAAAAATGGTTTGTATTCTCTTATCTTTAACCAGAGGCTATTTCTTTTAAATGTATTTGCAGATGGGTCACACAAGATACTTCAAGTTTAACGGTGCTTCCTAGCACAAGTTTTTCCGTGAACTGGTTTTGTAGGCTGTATCCCACTATACACTCCAACAGATCATGACCGTGCGTGTTTGCAAAACCTTCAGAGAAAGGGGCTTTACTACAGACTGTAAAGGTCCTTACTTTACTGGAGCAGATTAAGTTTTGAAATGCTACAGTTACCACTGGAGTGTGTTTTGTGGCTTGGATTTGCTTTTTGTAGAGAGAAGGTATTTGTTTTTAGCATGCATATTTATTGGAAAGCGTGACTGAAGGTTTGTGAGGGAATTCGAGAATCAAGCAGACCTTTTTTACAACACAGTCTCCTCCCAATTTCATGCAGAGTCAACACAAGAGGATAGATGGTGGTGCTGCTTTTGTACAACCAGTACTGAGATGTTGATTTTCAAACCTATCACTCCGCAAATATTATCGCAGGTCAAAGCACAGAGAGGATGTGGGATTTTTTACTTAAGGAGCTTTTTTCTTTGCGAGAACCTATATGAAGGTGCCATAAAAACTGAAGTCACTAGATAAATAATAACAAAGGAGTACATCTGGTGAGCAACAGATGGCCCTCAAAACCAAATGACTTCCAATGTTCCTATAGACACTGTGAAAACAGATTTAGTAGATTTATGAGATCAGGATGTCCTTACGTTAGCAGGTCTTGGAGCACTTGATTTTATATGAAATGATCTTCTGTGCCAGATAATGAAAGAATTTGAAGGTACCGAAAGAAATTTCCAGTGCCTAGTTGATATTATAGAATGGCAGCAGAGATGAGAACGGACTGCTAGTGAGTCCTTCCAACCTCCTAAGAAGTACCACAACTGTATAAGCCTAAAGGCCAAGTCTTTATGAGACCAGTAGTCCCTGAAGTGAGAGGCTAAAATCACCATAAATCCACCAAGGTGGTATACCCTCAGCCGAGGTACTTCATAGTTTTAAGATTCATATATTATTGTTAAAACATAGAGTTTTAAGTGTAGCATATCACTGAAAGCCTGTTACAGTAAAACCCAGTAGATTAATTATAGTGGAGAATTGCCGCTCATTAGGTTGAGTATGTTTTAATAATACATCTGACTCTCTCTTCCATGAACCTTAAGTACTGCTAAATTATTAACAATGCATATGTACAAATTGCCATCACTGGGCTTTACTGCTAATATCCCATAGAGATTAACAGCAGCGTTTCATACTCTCTGCATTATTAGTACAGATTAACTGCCCATCCCGTATGAAACAGCTGTATTACTTCATGGTCTGTCCATTTTCAAAAGGTTACCTTTGCAATAGTAATGGCAAGTGACATTTGGTTAATGAAGTCTTATTTTCAGACCCTAGGAATATGATAGTTCACAAACCCACTGACAATAATTTCATCTTACTGCCAGCTGAATAAATATGTTATTTCACTAGCTGTTAGCAAGAATACCGTTCCCACTTTCTTTTGTAGCATCCGGCTGAATAAATTTTAACTACATTATCACAGGATCATAGGGAAATTTTATGTTGGAAGAGACCTCAGGAGATCTCTAGTCCAACCTCCTGCTCAAAGCAGGGCCAAGTGCAAGGTCAGACTAGGTGCTCAGGGCTTCATCTGGCCAAGTCCTGAAACCCTCCAAGGACAGAGATGACCCAACCTTTGCGGGCAACCTGTTCCACTGCCTCTCTCAGGTCTTACTCAGTAGACTTGTCAGTTCCCAGCCTGTATCATTGCCAGGGCTTATTCCTTCCCTAGTACGTGAATTTACTAATTCGTGTACGTGTCCGTGTCCATGTCCATGAACTAAGTTCCTGCCAGGCTATGATCACTGTGTTTAGTTACTGAAGTCCACTTAAAAAGCCAAGATTAACATGCAATACAGCAATGTTTCCAAATAGCAAAATTAGACTCTTCAGAGCATGTCACTATACTGCTTTGCTTCTACCATGCACTTGCCAGCCGATATCAGAATTCTGCATTATCACGTTCACACCTGTAACGACCACTGGCAAAACTGGGTCTTCAGATTTGCGACTTAGATCACTGGACTAACTGATCTCAGTTACGTTTTTTGTCCTGTGCTTTGATAACCAGCACCACAGAGGCATGATAAACATTTTGACTCTTCATGTCATCAATAATTTTCTAGCAAACAGAAGAGTGTTTGGCAGCAGGGAATCTGGGAGTTTTTCCATTATCTGCAGGGTCAGTGGAGCAATTTTGTGAGCAGGGATCTCACAGCATTGCTGATTCCTAAGCTATGCTTTTCTGCCCTATTTCTCCAGCCTCATCTCTCCTCTACCAGGCAGTTCTTTCCCATTGGCCTGTTGTTCTCTTATCTTCTTGCTAGTTCATAGTCTCTGTCTGGTCTATCCAGTGCCTCCCACTTCCTCGCCTCCTCCAAATTCAGCTTGTGTCTCCTGGGAGTTCATTAAGACTGCTTCCTCACTCGCAGACAACTGGCAGGATGCTAAGCACTCCAGAAAGACAGGACCTCTCCCCTTGCTTCCAGGACAGAGTACCAAAGCAAGTGGAAATAGCAATTGCCGGGGAGCTCCTGCTTTAAAGCAGAGCTAGTGAAATGGAATGGGGAAAGAATTTGCTCAATTTCAACAGATCTCTAATCATTATTTATGTTATATTATATGTGAAATTTTCAGAAGGATTATATTTAGCTAAATACCATAATTACTCATGGCAACAGCAGAAGTCATGTTCACTTTACAAAAAGTTACCTTCTTCCAGATGTGAAAGTCATGTTCATCTTACAAAAAGTTACCTTCTTCCAGATGTGAAAGTCATGTTTATCTCACAAAAAGTTACCTTCTTCCAGATGTGAAAGTCATGTTCATCTCACAAAAAGTTACCTTCTTCCAGATGTGAAAGTCATGCTCATCTTACAAAAAGTTACCTTCTTCCAGTACATGGAGAAGGCAGGAGCCTTCCATAAACTAGAATTAAGATTTTCAGCATTAGCAAAATAACATGTCTACTTTTTATTTTTAGAAACATTTTTCTGAACTGTTCGAGACCTTTAGTCTGGAGTGGAAGCCCAACATCAAAATGGGAGCCCGTGCAGGGAATAGAAAGTAAGACCTCAGCATGGAATGTCTGAAACGGTATTAATTGCCTTTGACATTACCTGTTTTGCTTCAAATCAATACATGGAACTTTACACAAGTAATTCTTGCTAACATTGCTTAATCCTGCTAAGAAGGAATTTAATTTGGGTCTGTGCTGAGGAGAGAGTGGCTTCCAACTTTATCAATTCTGAATAACTGAATTCCATTAAACGAATGAAAATGGAATAAGAAATTTTCTGAGTAAGTAACCTATGAGAAGTCCTTCATCAGCCTCTGAACATCCTGGAGAGCTAGCCATGCTAATAAGACAATCTGCATAAGACATGCATTTGTCCGAACACTGAAATAACATTCTGGGCCAAATTCCTCTGATTTTAATAGTGTTTCAGTTTTTCCCACCATAGAGCCTGAAATATTCTGCTGATCTACAAGCCCTGCTGGTTACTCCCACCGTTTCAGGCTGTATCACATCACACCTCATGGCTCCATCATTCTGAAGAGAGAAGCCAGAACAACGTCAAATACGTGATGCCCTTCAACAGTTCTCCTCTTCAGAGGAAGATTAAATTCTCTCGTAATAAACCAAATGCTCTTCCTCTTTATGTCTTTATACTGAGACTGCTAGGGAATGCTCATCCCTGCTGTCCAGAAAACAACAATCTGGTGCAGTAAACCAAGGCCCTGTGTCTATGCTATAGTTTAGAAAAAAATCAGTATTTCGCCAAACTGACATGTGTGTTCTAACTCAGTTAATGGTCTTAGTCATTTTTAACTTGCATGCGTAAATTAAAGTTACAATATGGTCTGCATAAACAACTAACGACTATATAAACATTAAAATACGGCTGTATGTATTCAGAAAAAAATGCTTTCAATTCTGATGCAGTTTTACGAGGGGTGGGTACGTCTGTGATGTGAAAGGAAGGAGAGGCTATGTAGATGTACGGCAGCAGGCACTGTAGTGACAGTACGAATGGACTGCTTGCCATCAGCTCAGGACCCTTGTAACTCTGCCTCCTGTCCTCTACCATTGCTAAATTAATATCAGGTTTTTCTGACCTCTTAAACAGAGGTAAAAATACATACATAAATTGCCCAAAAGCTACAAGTTGTATTACTAGCGTATCAAGAACAGAACTCTTTATCTAACACTGAATTCAGTTGTCCAAACTGATCCCCTAAGCTTTTGTAACTTTGAAACACATTCCGCATATTGTACCAGAGGGAAAATGAAAAACCTATAAATAGGTGTATTTTTTAACCACAGGAGTTTATCTAATGATTGTAGCACTCTGTATGACTTAGAATTTCTAGGCAGTCCAGTTAAAGTCCCTTGTAAAAACTATTTCAGCTTTTGACAACAAGAACTGAAGAATTTGTCTTGTAAGTTGGAAAATTACCAGAAGAAAAGGTTGGAGGTGGCAATGGAGGAGTGGGAACATGCTTTAACAAGAAGTCTCATGAGAATGCTGTGCTGAAAGATCATTCCTATTCTAAATATAAACCTTTGATACATTAGCCATCCTGGTTTTAACATCACATAAAATATTTCCATTCTGAAGCACAACCAGCAAGACAAGGTGATTCACCGTGATTTACCCATCTCTTATGAAGAAGAGAACAGGAGAGGTTTAAATGCTGGCTGGAAGTTCTAGTGCATTTTATACCACTGTTCTTACATTTGTGTTCTGTCTTCCTTTTCTTTAAGTTATCTTGAAACATCTGAATAAACTTGCCTAAACCACAAGGGTCAGATAATGGAAGTTTGGGTCTAGATCTTCGGTAAATGTTACAAATGCCGCATTGATTCACACATACATCATGAGTTCTCTTTAATTTGGTTTATTAAAAGGTTCGTATAAGGCCAAAGCAAGCAGCGCTGGGTGCGCATGGAGTAAGACTCCATCGATACGCACAAAATGTAGTCGGATTTTTAGTCTGTATTTATAGGCCTCTCCTTCTGGGAATTTACGACACCAACCTCGCCACAGTATTGTTGTGATGTTTATACTAGTTGAAGGATGTCGTCCGGCCTTGACAGCTATAGGTGAGATTAATGGTTGTTTAAAGGATGTTATTGATCTTTAGGGTGGTGGCAGATGGGATTCATGGTGGTGGCAGATAACATCTTTAACTCCATCCTTGTTGTTTCAGGCTTTCATTGTTTCAGGCTTTCTTTGCAGATCTGGCAGTTTTTTTAGCAAAACACCAAATTCCATACATGGGCCCCTGCTTCCCCTAATTATCCTTCTTAGTGACACGAATTAACGTTCCATTTCTCGCAGTAAATATTCAGAATGCCACTCAGTTTACCTCTGTGAATAGCTAGGACACAGGGCTTTTGAGGTAGTAAGTAAAAGTTCTGCCCTTGTTAGGCTTATTTTTAGAAGTGAATATAAAATCTATGTCATTCAGAGTTGCTTTTTTCCAAGTCCTGTATGTTTAATCAGTAAGGACAAGGTATGCTTTCGTTTGTTAAACCAATGTCACTTTTATTTCTGAGAGGAAAGTGGCTGAGCAGTAACAGATGCCAGCTCTAGTCATCCATGCTCTCCAAATGGCACTATCTTTTGTTATTTCTTAAAGGCTTTGCTTGTCACTCAGAACTCTGAAGCAGTTGTTCAATGAAGTACAAGTCCCAGAGATTACTAGAGAAATGGAAAAGCTAAATGTGATCTTAACTAGTCATTACCTGGGAAGAGAACAATGACTCATGTCAGCTTCAGAAAGTTAAACAGCCTGTGGAGAAACTATCATGACTCACAAGTACTGCACACACACACACA
>NW_010423136.1:0-269 GCF_000710305.1 Buceros rhinoceros silvestris
CCACCCCGCTCGCTGCCCGGCCTCCTGCCTGCGCCAGTGCCACTCCTGGCCCCGCGAGTCCCTAAACTAAAGGTCCCCACTGAAGGTCCCTGCTCGGCAGATCTCCCTCCCCCTCCTTTCCCTTGTGCTGATCCACTTATTCGTCTGAGCGATGACCAGAGCTGACCTAATCCCCGGGGTGCTGTTTATGTGCCAGGCGCTCCGGGCTGGTGGCAGGCGTCACCCTCTCCAGCACGGGGCTGGCTCCAGGCAGAAGCGCGAGCGCTGTG
>NW_010423136.1:438-982 GCF_000710305.1 Buceros rhinoceros silvestris
TGCCCCGCACCCTGCCCTCCCCAGGGGTACTCTCCAAGCCACCCCTGGGGCAGGCTCTGGTCTTCCGTCCCCACGCCAGGGCAGTTGGGCTCTGGCAGACGACGGACCATGACAGCACGGTGTCTGCGCCCCTCCTGTCCCTGGGCACCGGGGGCGGGTTTTGCCCTCCAGCATGGCAGCAGCTCCTGCTCCTGACGTTCTCTGCCCCATCCGGGCCGCTGCCCCGCTCTCCCATGCAGGCAGACCCACGACCATCACTCTGCACCCTCGGAGCAGGCGCTGGAGCAGTGCTGGCTCAGCCGCGGCCCCGTGCCGCAGCGGGCAGGTGGCTGGGGGCCCTGCCTTGGGATGGCGGCCGATGGCAGCAGCTCCTGCTCCTGACGTTCTCTGCCCCATCCGGGCCGCTGCCCCGCTCTCCCATGCAGGCAGACCCACGACCATCACTCTGCACCCTCGGAGCAGGCGCTGGAGCAGTGCTGGCTCAGCCGCGGCCCCGTGCCGCAGCGGGCAGGTGGCTGGGGGCCCTGCCTTGGGATGGCGGCCG
>NW_010423137.1:0-437 GCF_000710305.1 Buceros rhinoceros silvestris
GGGCTTAACCCTTTGGCTGCCTGACCCACCCAGCCCGCTCTGGGAGCTGGGGGAGATGAGGGGACCCTGGTTCAGCTTTGGGGTGCACACTGGCAAAGGGGTTGGTCCTGAAGTCCTGCCGCAGGGATGCTGAGTGGGGGCGGTGAGGCAGGGCTCCTTGCTGCAGACCTCAAGGAGTGGAACAAAAATTGTCCTTGCCAGCATGGTGTATTCGCTGCTGCCGTCACCCTGGCCCCCGATGGATGAGTCCCAGCCTGGGGATGCTTGTCCAGAAGGTGACAGGCACGCAGGAGAGCCAGGGTCGTGCCATCCCACTGTAGCTTTGCCCTCCAGTCACATACTGAACCTGCAGGCCCAGAGCACGGTGGCAGAGCTGATGGTGAGCACAGCGGCTCCCGTCCGGCAGAGGACGCAAGGAGGGGGCCGCGCAGGCAGCG
>NW_010423137.1:541-920 GCF_000710305.1 Buceros rhinoceros silvestris
ATGGTGATCACAGCGGCTCCCGTCCGGCAGAGCATGACAGGAGGGGCCGGTGCAGGCAGCGTGAGCTGCTGGCGTTGGAGGCTGGTCTCGGCAGAAAAAATGGCTGGTATGAAGAGGCTGGGGACAAGTCCAGGCTGGAAAGGAGTGAGCGGTTCCTCCCCCTGTGGCAGGCACCGCTTTCCTCTCCAAAAGGCGGCTTCAGAGGGTTTGGGGGACTGCGGGGCACTTTGGCCGCTGCAGTGTCCTGCCCAGGGATGCATCCCTTGCCCTGGCTCAGAGCATCTCTTCCTCACAGCCGTGGCGAGGGGAGGCTCCAGAGTAGCCACGGCTGGACCCAGCACCCGCCACCCCCGCGCGGGGTGTGTTAAAGTGTCCCACG
>NW_010423137.1:1210-1450 GCF_000710305.1 Buceros rhinoceros silvestris
GGGGAGTGTCACCCAAGAGCCCATGTTGGCATCTCTGGTCCTGCTTCCTCCCACCTGTGGCATCTGCTGCTCAGAGGGGGCATTTGTGGTGGAGAAGGTCCAATTTGCACCGGCAAACAGAAGAAATGCTGGCAGCATGCTGGGTGCGAGCACACCGGGATCAGGAAGGGACGCCTTTCGTCCCTTCCCTGCCCGCGCTCTTGCAGTGGTGGATGCGGAGGAAAATTAGCCCAGGGACTT
>NW_010423137.1:1957-2246 GCF_000710305.1 Buceros rhinoceros silvestris
AGCAGTGGGGCTGTGAGACGGGGGGCGGCAGCCGTGCTGCCCAGCCCCTTCTTTTGCATGGGGAGCCAGGGCTGTACCCAAATTCCCAGCCCAAATCCCCCCGGGGCGGCTGCAGGCGGTGGGGCTGGGCATGGTGGGAGCTGGGCAGTGGGGCACCGGTGTGTTGAGCTGGGCTGGCCTGCAGGGAGGTGGTGGTGGTGCCGTGGGGAGCTGGTGTCCATTGATGTGGGCATGGCTGGAGGGGTGCAGCTGGGGCTAGGGTGCAGGTCCCCTCCAGCAGCATCCCTGG
>NW_010423138.1:0-594 GCF_000710305.1 Buceros rhinoceros silvestris
TACATACACCCCTACGGCTGTACATCACCTATAGCTGTACATACAGCCCTGTAATTGTACACACACGCCTGTAGCTGTACACACACCCCTACAGCTGAGCACACCCCTATGGCTGTGTGCACCCCTATAGCTGTACATACACCCCTATAGATGTACACGAACCTGTAGCTGTACATCACCTATAGCTGTACACACACCTCTCTAGCTGTACATACACCTATAACTGTAGACACACCCCTATAGCTGTACATCACCTACAGCTGTACATACATCACCCATAGCTGTACATACATCACCTACTGCTGTACATACATCACCTACTGCTGTACATACACCCATAGCTGTACATACATCACCTACTGCTATACATACATCACCTATAGCTGTACACACACCCCTATAGCTGTACACACATCACCCATAGCTGTACATACATCACCTACAGCTGCACATACATCACCTATAGCTGTACATACACCTACAGCTGTACATACATCACCTACAGCTGTACACACACCCCTACAGCTGTACATACATCACCTAAGCTGTAACACACACCCCTTCAGCTGTACATACATCACCTATAGCTGTACA
>NW_010423139.1:0-1013 GCF_000710305.1 Buceros rhinoceros silvestris
CTGCCGAAAGCCGCTGCGTGGGCAGCCCCTCACCTCCTGCCACGGCCGGCTCTTCTGCTCCGAGACCTGCAGCCTGGGCTGGGATGCATCCTCCACCACCTCCGACTCCTCCGACTCGGCCTTCGCCTCAGCTCCGTCCCCTGACTCGACGCCTCTCTCCCGAGCTGGCCCCGCTGGCAGGACTGTGCCAGGGACGGTGGAAGGGGATGGTAGGGATGCTGCTGCTTTACTGCTGCTCTGCTTGCTGCATGGTGGGAGGGAGTGGGGGCAAAACCAGGCTCTGCTCAGCCCTTGGCTGCTTCATGGGGTATGTCACACGGGTGCAGCTCATCCCAGGGCTGGAGTATCAGCAGTAAGCAAGCCCCTAGCCCAGCTCCCGCAGGAGGGTGAGTGCTGGCAGCTGGGGTTGGGTTGGTACAACCCTCTGTTGCATCCCAGGGGGCTGGGGCAGCACAGGCTCAGCCTTCCGCTTCCTCATCCGCCCTCGCGTTCCTTCCTCCAGGGGCTTCTTCGGATCAGGCCCCTGTGCATCCTGCATTCAGGAACCTGGAGGACTGGGGAGCAGCTGCGAAGGAGCAGGGCAGGGCTGCTGCACGCACAGGGATGCTGGGACCACCAGCCGGCCACCCCTCTGTCTCCCCGCCCAGCGCAGAGGGTCCTAACGAGTCCGAAGCCTTGGGCCACCCGGTTTTGGAGGGTCCTGACCCCCGAACACCCGCAGGCAATGGAAACCCCCGCTTCCGAGCGGGCACAACCCCCGGCCAACACAGCCCATGGCCGGAGGACATCGACCTGCAGGAGATCACAGAGGAGGATGACTCCTGGTGTCCCACCTGCTCTTCATCTTCGGACTCGGACGAAGAGGGCTTCTTCTTCGGGAAGCCCATCCCCAAACCTGGGATGAGTTCCCTGGGCAGGGAACCCCCGGGGAGGGACGGGAGCAGGACGGCGAAGCCACGGGGCAGCAGCAAGCACTGCAGCGTGTCCTAGCAGCGGGGACGGGGGTCCTCGAC
>NW_010423139.1:1119-3703 GCF_000710305.1 Buceros rhinoceros silvestris
AATCAGCAGGCACTGCACCGTGTCCTAGCAGGGGGGACGGGGGTCCTCGACGGGCGCTGCCGTCCTGTCGGGCCCTGCCAGCCCCTGCTGTGGTCTCAGAGATTCAAAGTACATTTTTGGACACAGCCCAAGGCTGGTGGGGAGAAGCCGCTGGGATTCTTCCCCCCTGGCAGCTGCTGGCAAAGCACAGCTTGCAATTCCTGCCGGCCTCTCCCGAAATTAGGAACAGGTAAAGCAGGTAGGGAGCAGAGCCGGCAGCTGGCGTCAGGGCTCCCATCTCAGACAAGGCGGCAGCCCCGGAGAGCCACGGGGGAGGGCAGCCGGGGCTTAGGACAAGGGCAGCTGCCTGCACGGGGACAGGAGGGGTGCTGGGACACCTCCGTGAAGGATGAGCACCACTGCCAGGTGCTCTCCATCCCTGGTGGCACTGTGTCCTGCTGTCACCACGGGGAGGGGACCGGGGAGGGGGGCAGCTCTGCTGCTGCCAGTAACGATGCTCCAATAAAGCATGGCTGAAATCTGAAGATGCGAGAGCTGCTGCTTGTCTGCCCCATTCCTGGCCAGCCCAGGGTCATTGCAGGATCACCAGGGGTAGCTACTGCCTTCTGCCATAGCTGGGAGTCCCCCACGGTGGGATCATGCTGCATTTAGTGAATTGATCTGAGACCTTAGGCCCGACGCCAGAAGCACCAGCAGCCTGTTCGCTGTGCTGTGCCACTTCCTAAAAGCAGCAAGTTGGGGGCACAGATAGTCCCGTTCATTTATACGTGACACACCGAGATTCTTTGGGGTTGCTGGTGATAAAGGCACAAACTGCAGGACAGCTCTATAGCTCCAAAACTAGGACTGCAGTCACCCCGAAAACACTCGGTGCGGCTGAGGTGGCAAATCTTACCAAGAGGTGGGTCTTGATCCACACGGATAGCAGAGGAGAAATACTGATTCTGCCCCGAGCAAGATGGTGACACCAACGAGGTCAGACGCTGCTCCAAGCAGTTAAAGTCTTTATTACCAAGTAAGGATTATGCAAAGGGGTGAAAGATAGGAAAGGAGAAAGTAAAGCAGGGTAAGTGCAAGAGATAGTCACCACTGTGGATCCAGCAGCGTCCCGTTGGTCCGTGTTGTCCGACGTCTCCGGCGGGGGAGCAGAGAGCCGGCAAGGACAGAGCACGCTGCTTCTTACAGAGATCCCCTGTGGAGGTTGCTGTGACGACGGCGAGCATGGCACGGGCGAGGTGCTCAAGCGCTGTCCTCGCGGTGGCTCCTCTGCGGGCGCGTGGCGTACGCCTGATGGCACTAGGCGCCTCTCTCGGTGCTTTCCCAACCGAAAGGCAGCCTGTTGTTCTTGCAGCACAGGAAACATGACTGGCCCTTGCAGGAAATGTCCCAGCATCAGTGATGTTTGAGACACCAGTGGAAAGAATTGTTTCTTACAGGGTGTTTCTTCTGGGGGGGCGGGAGAGGACAAACCCCTCGATGTGTCCCTGTGGTTTGGTGCTGAAGGTCTTGTCCCCAGTTAGGGGTACGACTGGGGTAATATTCATACCTGATCATGGCCAAGCAGGTGGGTGAGCCTGGGGTCTAACTGCTGCTCCTTTGGCAGTGAAACCACATCTCCTGGAGCAACTCCTGAGCAGCTGCACAAATCACCTCCTGGTGCAACCCTGGCACCCTGCACCTCGCTTCACGTTCCTCTCCAGTGCCACGGCCCCACAAACAACCGACCATCACCTGGCCTTTGTGACCACTTGGGCCGCCAGATGTTCGTCCCCAGTACTGAGCTGTGTCACTTGCAGCAGTCTGGGCAGGACCCCTTGGGCAGGACCCCCGTGGAGAGCCCGACCACAGCGACAGCAGAGCAAGGGCTGCAAACATCTCAACTGCTTTATTTCCAGATTTCAACCCAACAACAACCCTCAGGGTTCCAGGGGACGTCCCTGTGAACCAGGAATGAAGCGAGGAGCCAGGGTGGAGGACAGCTCCCCGCAGCCACTCTCCCTCCCAGCACCCTCCAGTAAAACGAGCTCTCCCATTTGTCGCACGTGCAGGTCTGGGCAGGGCTAAATCAAGCACCCACCTCTTCCTCCATCTCCAAAAGAGATGGTGAGACTGCACCAGCATGTCCATACCACCTCGACCTGCAGGCTCAGCATCATCATGAGCATCCTGATGCACCAGCATGCCCCGCCATTGCCCCCCACCCCTGACCAGCAAGAAGGGGAGTCCATCTGCTTGCCCAGACCCCCTCAGTGGCTGAGGGTGGTTGAGTCATAGTGGTCAATGAAGTCCTCCAGCTCCCGAAGGTGATGGATCCGGCCCTGGCGCAGGTTGGCCCTCAGCGCTGGCCCCAGCAATGCCTCCATGGAGGGCTCCTTCTGCAGCAGCATCGTGGCCACCACCGCGATGGTCAGGCTGAACTGCTGGTACGACTGCAGGGGAGCAGCATGGGGTCAGCATGGAACCCCCCGAAACCTCTCTGCCAGCAGCATGCAGCCCCCCGAAGGGATATTTTCTCCCCTGGGGCTGGTCCACAAACTCCCTGACAGCATCCGAGCCCCTGCAAAGCCCTTCCTGCCCACAGGCA
>NW_010423139.1:3906-4107 GCF_000710305.1 Buceros rhinoceros silvestris
CCCAAAAATGCCAAATTCCCGTCCCCCACCACCCAGCATTGCGTTGCCCCCGGGGGTTCCAAGGGTCCTTGGGTGAGTCCCCCCACCCTGCAGCTGGTCCCAGAGCCCAGTGTGCCTTAGCCAAGGGCTGTCGGGACTTACCTGCTCGATCTCCTCCTTCCTGGCGAGGACGGCAGCGGCGCGGAGGTCAGTGCTGGCTGG
>NW_010423139.1:4279-4481 GCF_000710305.1 Buceros rhinoceros silvestris
TCGTGACCCCCCCCTGCCGGGCGAGGACGGCGGCGGCGCGGAGGTCAGTGCTGGCTGGGGAGGGTGTCGGGAGCGCGGAGCAGAGCCGCTGCTGGCCTCCTGCAGCCTGGGCAGTGGAGAAGGCAAGGAGGGGTCAGACACTGTGAAGTGGAGAGGCACTGGGCAAGCTTGGGGCCAGACTGGGGCTGCCAGTACAGATTAC
>NW_010423139.1:4692-5097 GCF_000710305.1 Buceros rhinoceros silvestris
TTTGCTCCCCAGGGTGCTGCTTGGCCACCCTTCCCTCGGGTGCGAGACCTGCCCCCAGCTCCCCCCTCTGCCCCTGCCCCAGCAGCATCGCCACCAAGAGCCCCACTAGCAGATTTCTCCTCCTCATTAGGCAGTAATTAAGCTGCTCTGCCACACTCTCATTAAAGCTTGAGTCCCGGGGTCGTTCACGCTCCAGCACGCTCTCAAGCCTCTAGTTATTTTTTTGGTCTTCTCCCATTTATCAGCATCTCTGGCGCTGCCGGCACCAGGGCTGACACGGGCTCTGCCTCCAGACAAAGCAGCGCTTTAACCCCAGCCCTAATCCTGCAGATGGAGAGGCCAGAGGGATCCCACTCCACCGCTCCTGGGCTACGGCAGCATCCCGGAGCCCCGGGCACCTGCCCT
>NW_010423139.1:5296-8050 GCF_000710305.1 Buceros rhinoceros silvestris
ACCCCATACCGGCTCCGTCTCACTGGGCCCAGGAAGGTGCTGGGTTCCCGGTGAGGTCTCTGGCACAGTGCAGACATTGGAGCAACTCTGGCTGGGCTGTGCATCAGGCTCTGAGGAAGCTCCTAGTGGGACCTGTGAGTCTTCGGATGGCTGAATGCCACCAGGAAGCTGCGGGAGAGAAAGTGGCTGGGGGAGGAAGGCAGTGGCTGCAGGAGCAGCCAGCACTGCCAGCACGTCCCCTGCCTGCAGCCATGGCCTCAATGGGCTCTTGCTGGGTGGGGGGACACGCCATGGAGCTGCCAACCATGCGCTGAGACCCACCCCATCACTGGCAGCTTCTGCCTTGGCTTCTCCAGCTCCGCTCAGATGCTGCTGTCCCTGGGGACTTGGGCAGAGCTCAGCACCCACCTCTCCAGTGGAGCCAGCTGCCGTGTGGACCCTCTTGACAGGCTCCGGAGAGGCTGTGGGACTCTGGGGATGTGACCCAGCACCCTCACCAGCCTTAGGGACACTCTGGCTGGATGGCTCTACCTGTGCAAAGCATTCCAGATGCATTACTGAGTCCATGGCGAGGGGGAAAAAGGGTTTGCAAAGGGGACTGCAAGCTCCCGCCTCCCTCTGGGCACTGCTTTTGGGTGGGAAGAGTTGATGTTCGTACCTCCAGGTCCTCCCCTGTCCCGGCAGAGCTCTTCTCCAGCGGGGCTGGCTCCGTTTCCAAAGCAGAGGGGCCCTGGCTGTGGCTGCCCACAGGTTTCTGCCTGGCTCCTGGCTCAACCTGGGGACATGCAATGGCATGAGGCTGGGACGTGTGTCTGTCCTGGGGAGAAGAGCTGGGGGGCGGGATGGACGGGGTGCTAAAACCCAGCAGAAACCACAGGGAGCCCCGGAGAAGAGTCAGGAAAATTTCCGTGCCTGGCAAAGAGACAGTAAGGTGCAGAGCGAAAGGGCTGGGTGAGAGAGAGAAGATGTCTCGCCGGCCAAAGAGGCCCCCGAGCCAGGTGCCTCAGCGGCGCGAGCAACCTGCCTGCCTCGGGACCGGGGTGCTCTCCTACCAGCATCGCTCCTCCCGCCTGCTCCTGCTCCACAGCCTCTGGCGCAGCCTGGGGATCAGCCAATGGGCTCTGCTGAGGGGTGCTGGGAGGCTCCGGGTCCTTCCCGCTCACCGCTGCTGGGTCCTGGGGGAACCACACTGGTCAGGGCCTCAGACTGTGCAAACCTGGGTCACTGCTGGGTGCTGGGACTGGTGGGGGGTAAAAACACACAACCTGCGCTGCTTGCTTGCTGCTCTGTGTGCCATCTTTGCAAGAAGTAAGTGGCTTGGGAGGATCAGGGGGCTGTGGCTCTTTTTTGACCCCTGTCTGGCTCTTCCCAGCAAGGGAAGAAGAGGACCTAGAGGATGGCCAATTCCCTGTGGAGAGAAACACAACGGGAGCAACTACTCACGCTGCCTGAGGGCATGCTGCCGACCACCAAGATGCTGCTGAGCATGGCGTGGGCCCTCCTCGAAGCCCCGGGCAGCCGGTACAGGCTCAGTACAAACCTCTGGAGGACCGGGGACACTCAGCACGCTTGACCACGGTTAACTCTCGGTGGCCACGGCGAAGGCGTCGGCTGCATCTCCCACCGGGGTCATGGTAGCCCCAAGACTGGCAGCCAGCCTGGAAGCTGCCTCGCTTCCTGTGGGAGCAAAGGCAGCCCCAGGGAGGGTGATTTAGGCTGGAAGGGTTCTCCAGTGTGACCCACCCACACTGAGCAGGACCAGCTTCAACCCTGCATCACCCCTTGACCATGCGCCGGAGCAGAGCCTGGACCCACTGTCCCTGCCCACCACCCCACAGCTGCACAGGCCCGCTGCTCCCCCCACCCTTCACATGGGCACCCACCCTGGCCTGCTGGGGGGGTGCCAGAGTGGGTGCTGCTCCTCGTCGGGGAATTCAGGCCAGTCAGAGCAGTCAAAACCAGGCATCATTGGGTCCTGCGGGGAGGAGGTGGGTTTAGATGCGGGGCAGGACAGGGGTTGCTGCAACTGCAGCGCTAAGAAGCTGAGCTGCTGCTGCTCCCAGCACCATGCAGGGAAGGCTGTCCCCATGCACTGTCCTTGTTACCAGGGCAGTGAATGACCCCTGCCCCATTTCACCCTCTCCCTGCCCTCAGTCCCGCAGATGCTGGCACTCTCCCCAACCACCGGCCCCTCACCGGGTACCAGCCCTCTTCAAAGTCCTCAGGTCCTTGGTTGTCTTCCCAGTCACCCCAGTGTGGTGGTGGGGGACAGCCGTGGGGTGCCCATCTCCCATCCTCCTCATTCCAAGGGAAGTCGTCATGGCCAGGGAAGGGTCCAGGGGCTGGGGGCCGGGGCTGCAACAGCTAATCACAGCCGGTGAGTACAGCAGCAAGCTGAGGTGTTTGGTTTTGCTGTAGCTCCCCCTTCCCACCGCAGTCCTCAGCTCTTTGTCCCTCCCCTGCTCGCAGGAGAGGCCCCGCTTTGGCCACTCCAGATGCATGGGTGAACCCCGACAGTGCCATGTCCCCTCACTGCACGGCTGCTCACCCCAGCCCCTGCCCCCTTACCGGCTGCCATCTGCCCCCAAAAAAAAGTGCTGGTGCTCCCAGGGCGGCTCGTTCCTGATGACCCAGAAGCCATGAGGTCGTGGCGGCGGTGGTCTAGCCCACCTCAGACCAGGCTGCAGAGATGAAAGCAGGATGAGACCCTCACCTTTCACCCTTGCACCAGCTGGATGCTGAGCAGGGACAGGG